>NC_091311.1:32370048-32392548 GCF_038502225.1 Cherax quadricarinatus | reverse complement strand
AAAATCAAGTCCTTTCTGAAATTGTCTCTTATACGTTTAAAGATATATTTTTTTCATTAATGTTAATGTAAAAGTTTTTAATTTTGCACCAAAAGAATCTTAGAAAACTTACCTAACCTTATTATAACAAGAACAATTTATTTTAGCCTAACCCAACTAAATATATTTTCAATACGTTTACAATAATTTAGTACTAAACAAACACAATTAAATATATTTTTCTCGTTAGGTTCAGAATGATTTTGGCGAAATTATTGCATACACAAATTTTCACTTGTCCTATATGGCAAGATGAGCGTTGCTATTTAAGCCAAGATAGCAAGTTCTGCTTATTCGGCACGACGTATATATATATATATATATATATATATATATATATATATATATATATATATATATATCTAGGTAGTAGGTTGGTAGACAGCAACCACCAAGGGAGGTACTACCGTCCTGCCAAGTGAGTGTAAAACGAAAGCCTGTAATTGTTTTACATGATGGTAGGATTACTGGTGTCCTTTTTTGTCTCATAAACATGCAAGATTTCAGGTACGTCTTGCTACTTCTACTTACACTTAGGTCACACTATACATACATGTACAAGCACATATATACACACCCCTCTGGGTTTTCTTCTATTTTCTTTCTAGTTCTTTTTCTTGTTTATTTCCTCTTATCTCCATGGGAAAGTGGAACAGAATTCTTCCTCCGTAAGCCATGCGTGTTGTAAGAGGCGACTAAAATGCCGGGAGCAAGGAGCTAGTAACCTCTTCTCCTGTATATATTACTAAATGTAAAAGGAGAAACTTTCGTTTTTCCTTTTGGGCCACCCTGCCTCGGTGGGATACGGCCAGTGTGTTGAAAGAAAGAATATATATATATATATATATATATATATATATATATATATATATATATATATATATATATATATATATATATGTAGATAGATAGATAGATGAATAAATGGGATTAAGTCAGGAGTATCTGAGAGAGTTAGAGCTAAGGGGTAACAATAATGTTGAAGGATCAGTTATGGAGAGAGAATAGGGAATATAAATGTATAAATTCAAGGATTATGTGGCTTAAAATAAGAGTCGTAAAGTAAAAGGACACAAATGCAACTAATGTGACATTTATTGTGGCAACGTTTCGCTCTCCAGGAGCTTTATCAAGTCATTACAAACAATACATGGACACAGAGGGTATATAAAGGCTCAGAGTGAGGTGAATACTAGTGAGGTACCATTTCGATGTTCACTAGTGGTAGTAGTAGTAGTAGTAGTGGTAGTGACAAAAGTAATACAATATGGTAGAGCAATTAATTCGTACATGAGTAAAAGGATATAAAAGCTATTACTTGGGTAACATAAAAATAGGTTGGACAAATATAAACTGGATGTTACCCAAGTAATAGCTTTTATATCCTTTTACTCATGTACGAATTTATTGCTCTACCATATTGTATTACTTTTGTCACTACCACTACTACTACTACTACTACTACCACTAGTGAACATCGAAATGGTACCTCACTAGTATTCACCTCACTCTGAGCCTTTATATACCCTCTGTGTCCATGTATTGTTTGTAATGGCTTGATAAAGCTCCTGGAGAGCGAAACGTTGCCACAATAAATGTCACATTAGTTGCACTTGTGTCCTTTTACTTTACATATTGTCGGTAATTCTACCAACTTTATTACAAAATAAGAGTCGGATGTTAACAGTGGGTCATAATAAGTGTGTATGCCCCTGGAGAAGAGAGGAGTGTAGAGGAGAGAGAGAGATTTTTGGGAGATGTTAAGCGAGTGTGTGGGAACCTTTGATCCAATTGAGAGAGTAATTGTGGTAGGGGACCTAAATGCTAAAGAAGGAGAAACATTTAGAGAGGGTGTGGTAGGTAAGTTTGAGGTGCCAGGTGTAAATGATAACGAGTTATACCTGGAGTTTACCTGGAGAGAGTTCCGGGGGTCAACGCCCCCGCGGCCCGGTCTGTGACCAGGGCTCCTGGTGGATCAGAGCCTGATCAACCAGGCTGTTACTGCTGGCTGCAAGCAAACCAACGTACGAGCCACAGCCCGGCTGGTCAGGAACCGACTTTAGGTGCTTGTCCAGTGCCAGCTTGAAGACTGCCAGGGGTCTGTTGGTAATCCCCCTTATGTATGCTGGGAGGCAGTTGAACAGTCTCGGGCCCCTGACACTTATTGTATGGTCTCTTAACGTGCTAGTGACACTCCTGCTTTTCATTGGGGGGATGTTGCATCGTCTGCCAAGTCTTTTGCTTTCGTAGTGAGTGATTTTCGTGTGCAAGTTCGGTACTAGTCCCTCTAGGATTTTCCAGGTGTATATAATCATGTATCTCTCCCGCCTGCGTTCCAGGGAATACAGGTTCAGGAACCTCAAGCGCTCCCAGTAATTGAGGTATTTTATCTCCGTTATGCACGCCTTGAAGGTTCTCTGTACATTTTCTAGGTCAGCAAATTCACCTGCCTTGAAAGGTGCTGTTAGTGTGCAGCAATATTCCAGCCTAGATAGAACAAGTGACCTGAAGAGTGTCATCATGGGCTTGGCCTCCCTAGTTTTGATGGTTCTCATTATCCATCCTGTCATTTTTCTAGCAGATACGATTGATACAATGTTATGGTCCTTGAAGGTGAGGGTAGGTAACACATATTTAAGGAAAAAGAGGGTAAATAGGTATACAAGATATGATGTAGGGCGAAATGGCAGTAGTTTGTCGGACTACGTATTGGTAGATAAAAGACTGTTGAGTAGCCTTCAGGATGTACATGTTTATAGAGCGGCCACAGATAGATCACTTTTTAGCTGTAGCTACAGTGAGAGTAAAAGGTAGATGAGATACAAGGAGAATGGAAACAACAAGAGAGAAGTGAAGATTTATGAACTAAAGGAGGAGGCAGTTAGGGTAAGATATAAACAACTGTTGGAGGACTGATGGACTAGTGTGAGTGTAGGCAATAGGGTAGAAGATGTATGGGGTAAGTTTAAGAATATAGTGTTAGAATGTTCAGCAGAAGTTTGTGCTTACAGGAAAGTGGGTGCGGGAGGGAAGAGTGATTGGTGGAATGATAATGTAAAGAGAGTAGTAAGAGAGAAGAAGTTAGCATATGAGAAGTTTTTACATAGTAGAAGTGATGCAAGGAAGGAGTATATGGAGAGAAAAAGATGTTAAGAGAGTGGTGAAGAAATGTAAAAAGAGAGTAAATGGGAGGGTGGGTGAGATGTTATCAACAAATTTTGTGCGAAGTTACTGAGACACTCTGCAGGCAACTAGCAGAGGGCCCAGAGTTGACTGCGGCTACACTAGTGTACCATGGAGTCAACGAACCAGACAAGCTGTTGTCCGTGATAACGACATATCCTCCTCCTCGCTAGTGTCCACAGTTAGGAGTACATACGGTGGTGTCGCTTATGAGATGCACCAGATGAACTGACCAGAAGAGTGCTTGAGCAGCATACGTCGCATCATTGCATAAACCTTTCTCCTTCGGGAGCCAGAGACGGGTCATCGCAAGATTAAGACCCGTGCCAGGACTACGGTCTTGGCGAACGTTATACATACATTATACAAATTTCCGCAGACGTAAATGCCTTGAATCATCATTAATCGTTGTTTCTAATACAATCAAGCAAAATAAAGGCAGCTTCATCATCTCTGAAGTATTAGCAAAAATCCTCCTCAAAACAATAAACCCTGCCATCACATAGTCTCTGTTACACAAGAACACAACAGAGAAGGAACACTGAAACAGACCTCAGATCCAACCATCAACAGAAATATTTGTCTAACCTATTTTTAAGCTACCCAAGTAATAGTTTTTTGACCTTTTACTCATGTGCAAATTGATTATTCTACCATATTGTATTACTACCTCTATTACAACTTATATTACTACTACTACTACTACTACTACTACTACTAGTAGTAGTAGTAGTAGTAGTAGTAGTATTAGTAGTAGTAGTAGTATTTATTACACTTCACTCTAAGCCTATATATACCCTCTGTGTCCATGTATTGTTTGTAACGGCTTGATAAAGCTCCTGGAAAGCAAAACGTTGCCACAATAAAATGTCACATTAGTTGCACTTGTGTCCTTTTACTTTACATATTTTCGGTAATTCTGCCAACATTAATCCAACTTTATTCATGAAAGCAAAGAGGGTATAGTTATACTAACGCTGTTGTATGGGTGTGAAACATGGGTTGTGAATGTTGCAACAAGGAGAAGGCTGGAGGCAGTGGAGATGTCATGTCTGAGGGCAATGTGTGGCGTGAATATAATACAGAGAATCCGTAGTTTGGAGATTAGGAGGAGGTGTGGGATTACCAAAACTATTAGTTTGGTAACGTTAACGTTGGCACATTAAGAGACAATACAATAAGTGTCAGGGACCCGAGACTGTTCAGCTGCCTCCCAGCATACATAAGGGGGATTACCAATAGACCCCTGGCTGTCTTCAAGCAGGCACTGGACAAGTACCTAAAGTCGGTACCTGACCAGCCGGGCTGTGGCTCGTACGTTGGTTTGCGTGCAGCCAGCAGTAACAGCCTGGTTGATCAGGCTCTGATCCACCAGGAGGCCTGGTCACAGACCGGGCCGCGGAGGCGATGACCCCCGGAACTCTCTCCAGGTAAACTCCAGGTAAACTGGGATCTAATACCAATGACGAGATCTTAGGAAGAAAAAAATCCTACCTAAAGCAGATGGATACCAGGACCAGTTACAGTTATGCCCATAATGCCTTCTATCTCCTCACCAGGTCCCTATCCCTCCCTAAGTTAACTCGCTTTTTACAGTGCTTTCCATTCTTTGTCAGTCACATTGTATGACTTCCTTTTAGAGGCCATGTTACAAGTCCTAAACCTTTTCCTGGATGAATCACAGTGGAAACATGACAAACTTCGTCTGATTAAGTGGACTGCGTTTGTAGTTTCTCAGGTTGCATTACCAACCTGATCCTCCAATGGATGTAACAAACTGGGGAAAGAAATTCTACCAGAATATATATGTATGCAATCTGGCAGGGGTGGATAATGACACCTATATCAGAGAGGCACTAACGTGTGGGATACTCTGTCAGCTTAGACGAAACATGCTAAAACGTTGGCTCACTAACAGTACAGTTGGGACAGCTCCATCATGGAAAAGGCTGCTGTAGCTATGTTGGATGCTAGGTAGTAGATTGGTAGACAGCAGCCGCCAGGGAGGTACTACCGTCCTGCCAATTGAGTGTAAAACGGAAACCTGTAATTGTTTTACATGCTGGTAGGATTGCTGGTGTCTTTTTTCTCTCATAAACATGCAAAATTTCAGGTACGTCTTGCTACTTCTTCTTACACTTAGGGGAATTCACATGAAACGACCGAGAGGTATGTCAGGAGCTCATCACGAGATTTAAAGAAGTATTTACAGTGGAAACCAGTAGGACTCCAGGAAATCAGAACAGGGGGGTACACCAGCAAGTGCTGGATGAGGTACATATAACCAAGGAGGAGGTGAAGAAGCTGGTATGTGAACTTGACACCTCAAAGGCAGTGGGACCAGACAACATCTCTCCGTGGGTCCTTAAAGAGGGAGCAGAGATATTTTGTGTACCATTAACAAAGATCTTCAACACATCATTTGAAACTGGGCAACTCCCCGAGGTATGGAAGATGACAAATGCAGTCCCAATTTTTAAAAAGGGAGACAGACGTGAGGCACTAAACTACAGACCTGTATCACTAACGTGTATAGTATGCAAGGCCATGGAGAAGATCATAAGGAGGAGAGTGGTGGAGCACCTGGAAAGAAACAAGTGTATAATTGACAACAAGCACGGTTTCAGGGAAGGAAAATCCTGTGTCACAAACCTACTAGAGTTTTATGACAAGGTGACAGAAGTGGTGGATCGACTGCATTTTTTTTGGACTGCAAGGCCTTCGACACAGTTCCTCACAAGAGGTTACTGCAAAAGCTAGAGGATCAGGCACACATAACAAGAAAGGCACTGCAATAGATCAGAGAATACCTGACAGGGAGGCAACAACGAGTCATGGTACGTGACGAGGTGTCAGAGTGGGCGCCTGTGACAAGCGGGGTTCCACAGGGATCAGTCCCAGGACCTGTGCTGTTCTTGGTATATGTGAACGACATAACGGAAGGGATAGACTCAGAAGTGTCCTTGTTTGCAGATGATGTGAAGTTAATGAGAAGAATCAGATCGGATGAGGATCAGGCAGGACTACAAAGAGACCTGGACAGGCTACAAGCCTGGTCCAGCAACTGGCTCCTTGAGTTTAACCCTGCCAAAACGCAAAGTCATGAAGATTGGGGAAGGGCAAAGAAGACCGCAGACACAATATAGTTTAGATGGCCAAAGACTGCAAACCTCACTCAAGGAAAAAGATCTGGGGGTGAGTATAACACCGAGCATATCTCCTGAGGCACACATCAATCAGATAACTGCTGCAGCATACGGGCGCCTGGCAAACCTATGGATAGCGTTCCGATACCTCAGTAAGGATTCGTTCAAGACTCTGTATACCATTTACGTCAGGCCCATACTGGAGTATGCAGCACCAAGTTGGAATCCACACCTAGTCAAGCACGTCAAGAAATTAGAGAAAGTGCAAAGGTTTCCAACAAGACTAGTCCCAGAGCTACGGGGATTGTCCTACGAAGAAAGGTTGAGGGAAATCAGCCTGACAGTGGAGGACAGGAGGGTCAGGGGAGACATGATAACGACATATAAAATACTGCGCAGAATAGACAAGGTGGACAAAGACGGGATGCTCCAGAGATGGGACACAGACACAAGAGGTCACAATTGGAAGTTGAAGACTCAGATGAACCAAAGGGATGTTAGGAAGTATTTCTTTAGTCATAGAGTAGTCAGGCCGTGGAATAGCCTAGAAAGTGAAGTAGTGGAGGCGGGAATCATACATAGTTTTAAGGCGAGGCAAGATAAAGCTCATGGGGCAGGGAGAGAGATGACCTAGTAGCAATCAGCGAAGAGGCGGGGCCAGGAGCTGTGACTCGACCCCTGCAACCACAAATAGGTGAGTACATACATGTACAAGTATATATATATATATATATATATATATATATATATATATATATATATATATATATATATATATATATATATATATATATATATATATATATATATATATATATATATAGGTAGTAGGTTGGTAGACAGCAACCACCCAGGGAAGTACTACCGTCCTGCCAGATGGTTTTGCATGATGGTAGGATTGCTGGTTTCTTTTTCTGTCTCATAAACACGCTAGATAACAGGGATATCTTGCTACTCCTACTTACACTTTGGTCACACTTCACAGACACGCACATGCATATATATATACATACATCTAGGTTTTTCTCCTTTTTCTAAATAGCTCTTGTTCTTCTTTATTTCTTCTATTGTCCATGGGGAAGTGGAAAAGAATCTTTCCTCCGTAAGCCATGCGTGTCGTATGAGGCGACTAAAATGCCGGGAGCAATGGGCTAGTAACCCCTTCTACTGTAGACATTTACTAAAAAAGAGAAGAAGAAAAACTTTATAAAACTGGGATGCTTAAATGTGCGTGGATGTAGTGCGGATGACAAGAAACAGATGATTGCTGATGTTATGAATGAAAAGAAGTTGGATGTCCTGGCCCTAAGCGAAACAAAGCTGAAGGGGGTAGGGGAGTTTCAGTGGGAGAAAATAAATGGGATTAAATCTGGAGTATCTGAGAGAGTTAGAGCAAAGGAAGGGGTAGCAGTAATGTTAAATGATCAGTTATGGAAGGAGAAAAGAGAATATGAATGTGTAAATTCAAGAATTATGTGGATTAAAGTAAAGGTTGGATGCGAAAAGTGGGTCATAATAAGCGTGTATGCACCTGGAGAAGAGAGGAATGTAGAGGAGAGAGAGAGATTTTGGGAGATGTTAAGTGAATGTATAGGAGCCTTTGAACCAAGTGAGAGAGTAATTGTGGTAGGGGACCTGAATGCTAAAGTAGGAGAAACTTTTAGAGAGGGTGTGGTAGGTAAGTTTGGGGTGCCAGGTGTAAATGATAATGGGAGCCCTTTGATTGAACTTTGTATAGAAAGGGGTTTAGATATAGGTAATACATATTTTAAGAAAAAGAGGATAAATAAGTATACAAGATATGATGTAGGGCGAAATGACAGTAGTTTGTTGGATTATGTATTGGTAGATAAAAGACTGTTGAGTAGACTTCAGGATGTACATGTTTATAGAGGGGCCACAGATATATCAGATCACTTTCTAGTTGTAGCTACACTGAGAGTAAAAGGTAGATGGGATACAAGGAGAATAGAAGCATCAGGGAAGAGAGAGGTGAAGGTTTATAAACTAAAAGAGGAGGCAGTTAGGGTAAGATATAAACAGCTATTGGAGGATAGATGGGCTAATGAGAGCATAGTCAATGGGGTCGAAGAGGTATGGGGTAGGCTTAAAAATGTAGTGTTAGAGTGTTCAGCAGAAGTTTGTGGTTACAGGAAAGTGGGTGCGGGAGGGAAGAGGAGCGATTGGTGGAATGATGATGTAAAGAGAGTAGTAAGGGAGAAAAAGTTAGCATATGAGAAGTTTTTACAAAGTAGAAGTGATGCAAGGAGGGAAGAGTATATGGAGAAAAAGAGAGAGGTTAAGAGAGTGGTGAAGCAATGTAAAAAGTGAGCAAATGAGAGAGTGGGTGAGATGTTATCAACAAATTTTGTTGAAAATAAGAAAAAGTTTTGGAGTGAGATTAACAAGTTAAGAAAGCCTAGAGAACAAATGGATTTGTCAGTTAAAAATAGGAGAGGAGAGTTATTAAATGGAGAGTTAGAGGTATTGGGAAGATGGAGGGAATATTTTGAGGAATTGTTAAATGTTGATGAAGATAGGGAAGCTGTGATTTCGTGTATAGGACAAGGAGGAATAACATCTTGTAGGAGTAAGGAAGAGCCAGTTGTGAGTGTGGGGGAAGTTCGTGAGGCAGTAGGTAAAATGAAAGGGGGTAAGGCAGCCGGGATTGATGGGATAAAGATAGAAATGTTAAAAGCAGGTGGAGATATAATTTTGGAGTGGTTGGTGCAATTATTTAATAAATGTATGGAAGAGGGTAAGGTACCTAGGGATTGGCAGAGAGCATGCATAGTTCCTTTGTATAAAGGCAAAGGGGATAAAAGAGAGTGCAAAAATTATAGAGGGATAAGTCTGCTGAGTATACCTGGTAAAGTGTATGGTAGAGTTATTATTGAAAGAATTAAAAGTAAGACGGAGAATAGGATAGCAGATGAACAAGGAGGCTTTAGAAAAGGTAGGGGGTGTGTGGACCAGGTGTTTACAGTGAAACATATAAGTGAACAGTATTTAGATAAGGCTAAAGAGGTCTTTGTGGCATTTATGGATTTGGAAAAGGCATATGACAGGGTGGATAGGGGGGCAATGTGGCAGATGTTGCAAGTGTATGGTGTAGGAGGTAGGTTACTGAAAGCAGTAAAGAGTTTTTACGAGGATAGTGAGGCTCAAGTTAGAGTATGCAGGAAAGAGGGAAATTATTTCCCAGTAAAAGTAGGCCTTAGACAAGGATGTGTGATGTCACAGTGGTTGTTTAATATATTTATAGATGGGGTTGTAAGAGAAGTAAATGCGAGGGTCTTGGCAAGAGGCGTGGAGTTAAAAGATAAAGAATCACACACAAAGTGGGAGTTGTCACAGCTGCTCTTTGCTGATGACACTGTGCTCTTGGGAGATTCTGAAGAGAAGTTACAGAGATTGGTGGATGAATTTGGTAGGGTGTGCAAAAGAAGAAAATTAAAGGTGAATACAGGAAAGAGTAAGGTTATGAGGATAACAAAAAGATTAGGTGATGAAAGATTGAATATCAGATTGGAGGGAGAGAGTATGGAGGAGGTGAATGTATTCAGATATTTGGGAGTGGACGTGTCAGTGGATGGGTCTATGAAAGATGAGGTGAATCATAGAATTGATGAGGGGAAAAGAGTGAGTGGTGCACTTAGGAGTCTGTGGAGACAAAGAACTTTGTCCTTGGAGGCAAAGAGGGGAATGTATGAGAGTATAGTTTTACCAACGCTCTTATATGGGTGTGAAGCATGGGTGATGAATGTTGCAGCGAGGAGAAGGCTGGAGGCAGTGGAGATGTCATGTCTGAGGGCAATGTGTGGTGTGAATATAATGCAGAGAATTCGTAGTTTGGAAGTTAGGAGGAGGTGCGGGATTACCAAAACTGTTGTCCAGAGGGCTGAGGAAGGGTTGTTGAGGTGGTTCGGACATGTAGAGAGAATGGAGCGAAACAGAATAACTTCAAGAGTGTATCAGTCTGTAGTGGAAGGAAGGCGGGGTAGGGGTCGGCCTAGGAAAGGTTGGAGAGAGGAGGTAAAGGAGGTTTTGTGTGCGAGGGGCTTGGACTTCCAGCAGGCATGCATGAGCGTGTTTGATAGGAGTGAATGGAGACAAATGGTTTTTAATACTTGACGTGCTGTTGGAGTGTGAGCAAAGTAACATTTATGAAGGGGTTTAGGGAAACCGGCAGGCCGGACTTGAGTCCTGGAGATGGGAAGTACAGTGCCTGCACTCTGAAGGAGGGGTGTTAATGTTGCAGTTTAAAAACTGTAGTGTAAAGCACCCTTCTGGCAAGACAGTGATGGAGTGAATGATGGTGAAAGTTTTTCTTTTTCGAGCCACCCTGCCTTGGTGGGAATCGGCCAGTGTGATAATAAAAAATAATATATATATATATATATATATTATTATTATATATATATATATATATATATATATATATATATATATATATATATATATATATATATATATATATATATATATATATATATGTATATATATATATATATATATATATGTATATATATATATATATATATATATATATATATATATATATATATATATATATATATATATATATATATATATATATATATATATATATATATATACGTATATATATATGTCGTGCCGAATATGTAAAACTGGTCAATTAGCAAGAACTCATTTAAAATTAAGTCCTTTCTAAAATTTTCTCTTATAAGTTTATAGATATATTTTTTTCGTTAATGTTGATGTAAAAATTTATAATTTTGCACCAAAAGGAACTTAGAAAACTTACCTAACCTTATTATAACAAGAACAATTTATTTTAACCTAACCCAACTAAATATATTTTAGATTTGTTTACAATAATTTAATACTAAACAAACACAGTGAAATATATTTTTTTCGTTAGGTTCAGAATGATTTTGGCGAAATTATTACATACACAAATTTTCACTTGTCCTATATGGCAAGATGAGCGTTGCTATTTAAGCCAAGATCGCAAGTTCTGCCTATTCGGCACGACATATATATGTATATATGTATATATATATATATATATATATATATATATATATATATATATATATATATATATATATATATATATATATATATATATATATATGTCGTGCCGAATAGGCAGAACTTACGATCTTGGCTTAAATAGCAACGCTCATCTTGCCATATAGGACAAGTGAAAATTTGTGTATGCAATAATTTCGCCAAAATCATTCTGAACCTAACGAAAAAAATATATTCAACTGTGTTTGTTTAGTATTAAATTATTGTAAACAAATCTAAAATATATTTAGTTGGGTTAGGCTAAAATAAATTGTTCTTCTTATAATAAGGTTAGGTAAGTTTTCTAAGATTCTTCTGGTGCAAAATTAAAAATTTTTACATTAACATTAATGAAAAAAATATATCTTTAAACGCATAAGAGAAAATTTCGGAAAGGACTTAATTTTAAATGAGTTCTTGCTAACTGACCAGTTTTACATATTCGGCACGACATATATATATATATATATATATATATATATATATATATATATATATATATATATATATATATATATATATATATATATATATATATATATATATATATATATATATATATATATATATATAATCCTCCGGGTTTAGCGCTTTTCCCTTGATAATAATAATAATAATTGAACCATCCAACATAGCTTCTTTCTTTCTTTTCTTTCAATAAACCGGCCGTATCCCACCGAGGCAGGGTGGCCTAAAAATAAAAACGAAAGTTTCTCTTTTTAAATTTAGTAATTTATACAGGATCAGGGGTTACTAGCCCCTTGCTTTTGGCATTTTAGTTGCCTCTTACAACACGCATGGCTTACGGAGGAAGAATTCTGTTCCACTTCCCCATGGAGATAACAGGAAATAAACAAGAACAAGAACTAGTAAGAAAATAGAAGAAAACCCAGAGAGATGTGTGTGTGTATATATCTATATATATATATATATATATATATATATATATATATATATATATATATATATATATATATATATATATATATATATACACACACACATCTCTCTGGGTTTTCTTCTATTTTCTTACTAGTTCTTGTTCTTGTTTATTTCCTGTTATCTCCATGGGGAAGTGGAACAGAATTCTTCCTCCGTAAGCCATGTGTGTTGTAAGAGGCCCGGTGGCCTGGTGGCTAAAGCTCCCGCTTCACACACGGAGGGCCCGGGTTCGATTCCCGGCGGGTGGAAACATTCGACACGTTTCCTTACACCTGTTGTCCTGTTCACCTAGCAGCAAATAGGTACCTGAGTGTTAGTCGACTGGTGTGGGTCGCATCCTGGGGGACAAGATTAAGGACCCCAATGGAAATAAGTTAGACAGTCCTCGATGACGCACTGACTTTCTTGGGTTATCCTGGGTGGCTAACCCTCCGGGGTTAAAAATCCGAACAAAATCCTATCCTATCCTATCCTAAAATGCCAAAAGCAAGGGGCTAGTAACCCCTGATCCTGTATAAATTACTAAATTTAAAAAGAGAAACTTTCGTTTTTATTTTTAGGCCACCCTGCCTCGGTGGGATACGGCCGGTTTATTGAAAGAAAAGAAAGAAAGAAGCTATGTTGGATGGTTCAATTATTATTATTATTATCAAGGGAAAAGCGCTAAACCCGGAGGATTATACAGCGCCTGGGGGGGATGTGGAAGGCATTCAGGCTTAATTCGGGGAACTGGAGCACAGATCCAATTCCCAAAATCAAGAGCCCCTCACCAACATCAAGGAACCTTCCTTGAGGGGTGGATGGTTCAAGCTCTGTGAGACTCTCCTAACAGTTCCCATCTCTGCAGCTAGGTATATTCATGATAAACACGAATATACTTAACGTATCTAAAACTTCAATCATGTTTTTAGTTTAAAACAGCGACTTTGCAGAGTATTTTCATTACCTAACATTTCTAAGAATGTGCATTGCAATACTTCACTCCATTCTTTAAGGGAAATGTTTAGGTGATCTATTTATCATTACAAAGAAAACAGTTTATTCTTTAAGGCAACCAAATCCTTCATTAAGATGCATTTTCATCATTTGCATCCTTAACAAAATAATAATTTTCTTCTTTTACAATTACATGATTGTCTTTCTCTAGAAATACTGTTTCAGTTGTACATGAGTTTTTTTCCACTGACAAATACATCATCCTCTTCTTTTATATACACCATTGGTATACTATTCATCATTACCGTTAAACACACTATTCTCTTCCTTTATACTAATACCTTTTTCATCCTTTAAATATGCACTATTACAAAAACATTTTCTCCAGCATTAAATTCATTCTGAAAGTTTCCAGAATTTCCAGTCTTCTTACTCTGACACACATTTCCAATTAACAGATTATCGTCCTTTGTTTTATTATTATTATTATTATTATAAAAAAGAAGCGCTATACCGCAAGGGCTATACAGCGCTGCAGGGCAGGAAAGAAGTGAGGGTATCAGGTGGTAAAAGGGATGAGTAATAGGTTACGGAGAACAGCCGGGCAGTGGATGGTGAAAGGGTAGAGGGCAGCAAGAGATTGAGGGAGAAAGGACTGAGGGGAGTGTGAAAGGTATCATAATCAGAGTTTGTGGAGTAAATCAGTCGTTGTTAAGAAGTCAATAAGAAAGGATTAAAGGAGGGTCCATCATCAAGAAGGGAAGGTAAAGAGAGAGTAGTAGAGCGGAGACGACGTCGGAGGTAAATTCTGCGTGCTCGTTGATGGAGAGGGCAGTCTAAAAGAATGTGGCTAATCGATACTGGAACTTGACACTTCTCACAGAGAGGAACAGGGTGTCTCTCCATGAGATACCCATGAGTAAGACGAGTGTGGCCAATGCGAAGGCGGGAGAGAGTAGTCTCCCAACCTCGGCACTGATGACAAGAAGACGGCCAGTAACCTCTGCTCGATTTAATAGAATGAAGTTTGTTACTGAGTAGAGATGACCAACGTTGTTGCCAACGGGTGTGAAGGTGGGTAGCTATTACAGCAAAATAGTCCAGAAATGGAACACCTCTATATGAAATTGGTAGGTCATGTACTGCTGACTGCGCAGCAGTGTCTACCTGTTCATTGCCCTGTACGTCAACATGACCAGGGACCCAACAAAAAACAATATATTTATGCTTGGTAGAGATACGGTGTAGCCAGAGTTGGATACGGAGAACTAGGGGGTGAGGTGTATCAAATTTCTGTATAGCCTGTAGAGCACTAAGGGAGTCTGAGACAACCACAAATGATGACACAGGCATAGATGCGATACGAATAAGTGCTGCAAGAATGGAATACAATTCAGCAGTAAAAATGCTAGCCAAAGATAGTAAATGCCCCCCACAACGCTGTCCAGAAACACTGCTGCGAATCCGACACCATCAGAAGACTTAGAGCCATCTGTGTACACTGCGATGGCATGAGAATAAGAGTGGAAGTGGTCAAGAAAAAGAGAGCGGGAAGCCACCATAGGCAGTTGGGCTTTCGAGCAAGGGAGTGAGAAAGAACAGACCCGAACAGCTGGAACTTCCCAGGGGGTAGGGAAAAGTGAGATGATACATGAACATATAAAGGTGGTAACTGAAGGGAAGACAAGAGCAAATGAAGGTGAAGAGAGAAGGGACGGAGCAAACAGGGGCAGCGAATAAATAATGTCTACTAATATCTGTGACCATTCTATAAATGGAAGGATTGCGGATATCGTAAGAGCGTACATAGTAGTGAAGGCAGTGGGCATCACGGCGATCAGACAAGGATGGAACATTTGCTTCTGCATAGAGGCTCTCAACAGGGGAAGAGCGAAAAGCACCAAGGCATAAACGTAATCCTTGGTGATGGATGGGGTCAAGGCTAGAGAGAGTAGCAGGAGAGGCCGCTGAATAGATCTGGTCACCATAATCGAGTTTCGATAAAATGAGGGTTGAATGTAGGCGAAGGAGAGTTTGACGATCAGCTCCCCATGAAAGATGAGCAAGGATTTTAAGAAGGTTCAGCCGGCTGTGACAATTTGCGTTCAGAGAGGTAATGTGGGGTTTCCAGGATAACCTATGGTCAAAGAGAAAGCCTAGAAACCTGACTGTATCACGTTCAGGGATACGGGAGCCATAGAGGTACAAAGGAAGAGCGGAGATGACAGAGCGTCTAGTGAAAGTAATTTGGTGAGTTTTGGTACTGAAAAATTTAAACCCATGCGTGGTGGCCCAATTGGAAACACGGTCTACTGCATGCTAGAGAGAAACTGTAATGAGGTGACAGTCAGCGCCTGCACAAGCAATAGCGAAGTCATCTACATACAGTGTTGACCAAATATTGGATGGAAGAACAGAGGCCAAATCATTTATAGCAAGGAGAAAGTGTTGTGCTCAGGACACATCCCTGAGGAGCACCTTCAGCTTGGACAAAGTCCGGGGAGAGCACATTATTGACTCGAACACGGAAATGTCTGTCAGTTAAAAAGTTCTTAAGGAAAAATGGTAGATTGCCTCGGATGCCTAAGGAGTGGGCTTGGGCCAAAATATTATACCTCCAAGTTGTGTCATATACCTTCTCAAGGTCAAAAAATATGGCAATAACTGAGTGGTTATTTGCAAAGGCATTACAAACATACGTATCCAAGCGTAGTAAGGGGTCTATGGTAGAACGGCCCTTACAAAAGCCATATTGAGGAGTGGAGAGACTGTTGTGTGTTTCTAAATACCACATTAAACATCTATTTACCAGACGTTTCATGACTTTGCAAACTGCACTGGTAAGAGCGATGGGACGATAGTAGGAGGCTTCATGTCCCGTAGTACCCGGTTTGCGGAAAGGGAGAACAATGGCAGATTTCCACAGCTGTGGAAGAACTCCTTGTAACCAAATAAGATTGAAAAGGCGTAAGAGGACTGCAAGGGCTGACTGATGTAAATGTTGTAACATACAAATATGAATGTCATCGGGCCCAGCTGTCGATGATCGGCAAGCTGAAAGTGTTGCCTCCAGTTCCTGAAGTGTAAAAGGCACATTATACTGTTTTTCTCTGAGAGAAGAAAAGTCCAAGGGTGCTAACTCTCTGGCAGACTTTGAGGGAAGGAACGAGGGGCATAGATGGAGCCCCAGAGAAATACGGACCAGATGATTGCCAATTTCAATGGCAACATCTAGAGGGTTTGCTATATCAACACCGGCAACCCGCAGAACAGGAGCCGAGTCAGGAGAATATTTACCACTCAGTTTCCGTACTTATTTCCAAACTGCACTCATAGAGGAAACAGAGGTGATGGTGGAGACATAATCTTGCCAGCAAGTGTGTTTAGCATCACAGATGACACGGCAAGTGATCGCACGCTTCTGCTTAAAATCAAGAAGTCTCTTGGTGGTTCTATTGTACCGGTACCTGCCCCACGCAGCACGTTTCAAACAAACTGCACGAGCACAAGCAGGAGTCCACCAAGGCACGCATTTCTGAGAATGCCTGCCCGAGGTTTGGGGTATAGAATGAGAAGCTGCGGTTAAAACTGAGGACGAGAAGAGGTGTAAAAGATCATCAATGGAGGACGAAGAAGGAACCTCACTAAAAAGTTAGTTGTGAGTAAAGGTCCCAATTTGCCTGATCAAATTGCCAGCGTGGGTTACGAAGAGGTAATGAATATGAAGGGGAAGTAAGAATGATTGGAAAATGATCGCTGTCATGTAAATCCGGGAGAACAGACCAGGTGAAGTCTAGTGCGGCGGAGGAAGAGCAGACTGAGAGATCGATGCATGAGAGAGTATGGGTATGAGAATCAAAATGGGTGTGAGTACCTGTATTTAAAACAGTGAGACCCCCCCCCCCAGAGGGAATGATGGGCATTAAAATCGCCAAGTAACAGAAGTGGTGACGGTAATGACGAAACAAGAAAGGCAATATCCGGGATAGATAATCCCCGAGAAGGAGAGATACAAAGAACAGAGTGTATACCACCTATGGAAGTGGATACGGGCTGCTGTGTAATGCAGCGAAGTACGAACAAATAGCTGATGGTACAGAATATCAGTGCGTAGAAGAAGGGCACTTTCATTAAAGGTCCCATCAGGAAAAGGATCCGAAGAATACAATAAATTACAGCCTGAGATGGGATAGATAACAGCAGAGTATAATTTTGGTTCTTGTAAGCAAACACCATCAGGGGAAAACTGGGAGAGCAACATCTGAAGCTCACCCCGATTACCCCTGAGGCCGTGTATATTCCAGTGTAAATAGGCCATGATTGGCAACGATAAAGATACTAGAAATCCGCAGGTAAGGGTACCTACAGACTAGAGGGGTTAGAAAAGTCCACATGCGGTGGCAGTGGAAAATGTTCAAGCAGCGAAGGAACGGTGCGCTGTGAAGAAAGAAGTTGCGCAGATGGAGAAGAGGAAAGAGAAGGAACAGAGCGTGGATCAGTGTCCATTGACGGTTTGGTCTCTGCAATATATTCAGAGATTGCTTCAAGTGTTTTGGAGTTCAGAGACGTCGTATGGGAGACAATATTGGAGATGGAAGGAGGAGGAGTTTGAGTAAAGATTGGAACTGTACCAAGGTAGGGTGGGGGGGGGGCAAAAGGGTGGAGGGAACTGGAGAAGTGTGGGAGGGGACAGAAGAGGCAGAAACCTGGGAGGTGGCAGAAGAGGAAGATACTTGGGAGGGGACAGGGGAGGAAGGCACAGTATGAGGAGGAGGGTGAACTTCCACACTTGTAATAGAGCCAGTGAGAGGGGAAGACCCAGGTACAGAGACCGGGAAGGTAAAATGAAGGGGTGGAAGAAGGGAAGGAGGGGTTAAAGATTTTTTGGACCTCAGAAGTAGAGGGACGATTGGGAGGTGTCATACGAAGTCTTGTCGATACCGGGGTTTGTGAGGGAGAACACAAAGAAGTGAGAACAGACTGAGGTGTTGAAGTAGGGACGTCTGAGCCCAGGACAGCAAAAGAATTAGATACAGGAGTGACTATGGGAGGAGCAACCGCAGAGGAGGCTTCAGAAGATGGGACCCCAGAAGTGGGGGGACGTTTTGAAACACGAGAATAAGAAACACGGGGTAGTCTCCCTTGGAGGCAGAGATGAGAAACTGCCATAGCATAAGGGAGACCTTCTGCCTCTTTGAGGCAACGAATTTCCCGCTCATTTAAGTAGACCTGGCAACAGCGAGAGTACGAAGGGTGAGCCTCAAGACAATTAAGGCAAGAGGGAGGTCAACTGCAAGACGTATTAGAATGGTCATCGGCACCACAGACTGGGCATTCGGCTATAGAACTGCAATACTTTGCTGGGTGGCCAAATCGCCAGCAATTTCTACACTGTTGCGGTGTAGGATCACCTTTCAAACTTGTAACTAATGTCCTGCTACATAAAAAGAGGATGGGAGTTCACGAATGTCAAAAGTTAAACGAGCCACACTGCAAGGGTATCGTCTCCGCCCACGGGCAGGAAGAACCCAAGTGTCTACCTTGAGAATTGGGAGATCTTGGCATTCCAGCTGTTCGAGAATGTCATTGCCACATGTCTGGAAATTCTGTTGGACTATGGTATGGGGCAGAATGGCAGTACCACTACAAGAATTGAGGGAATGATGTTTTTCGATAGCGATAGAAATTGTATCGATATGTGAAAGAAGAGAAAGATCATGAGCTTGAGTAGCATTCTGGACTGTGATGATGCGTGTACCACTCGTAATTGCATGAAAGGAAATATCTCTACCAACATGGCGGAGGAGCGCCTTGCCAATACTATGGTTAGAAAGATAGGCAATAGAGGAAGTCAGTTGTAAAGTAAAGAATTTAGTCCATTGTGCATTCTGAAACCGAGCATGTAAAGGGAGAGTACAACGTGTCGGTCTTTTCTGAGTAGAACGAGAAGGTGGCAAAGAAGTATAATCAGGCAATTGTCATTGGCGTTTAGGAGTGGGACCGGAGTTGGTCTGACATGGGACGGGCAGGCGATTCGAAAATTGCCGCACCATAGAGGGAGAGGCCGGAAGCATAGTCAAAGGAGAGTGGAGGTCAGACAAATTGAAGGAGTCAGTCGAAACCCTGGCACCTGAAGCGGGTGACGAAACAGCACCAGCAAGAGGTACAGGGGCCTTAGGAGTGTCCGAAGAGTGGTCAAAAGACGAGGCGAGGTCAGAACGGGGTGCGGTAACAAGAAGGGGCCCGGGGTCATGGATTGGGAACTCCAAGGTTACGTTACTTCTTTCTTTTTGTTTTTAAGAAAAAAAAAGAGAAGAAAATAAAAATAAAAAAAGAATAAAAACAATGGGAGACCGGGGAGGGATAGTTCCTAGGAGGAATGAAAGGGCCAGAAATCTCCCTCTGCACCCAAGAGGACCTCAGCACCGCAAGTAGCGCAGATGCAGTATGGAACCCATGCCATACCCTACCCTTCATGCCAGTAAACCAGCAATCCGGGATAGCCCTCACATCTGCCGAGCTACCTCGGTGGACAGAAGAGAGGGCGGCTGGATATCTGCCACAAAGCATACCTCCTTCGGCCACCAACCCCTGAATCCAAAAGGAGGCTTCCAGAGATACACCCGTTGCCCAAAAGACACCCAAAGGCGCCCTCCGGGATACCGGAGAGGGATCGGGGCATCCCCAGGCGATCCAGATTCCACAGCAAACTACGCCACCGCCAAGAACCTCAACGGAATGGGATGGACCCCGGTACCCTTTCCCCTACCTAGGAACTAGCGTGCCTGTGGGAAAAATCCCGAAGGCCAAAAAGAGGAAGGACAAAAGGGAGGGGCGGGGAGGAGGAGGAAAGGAAAAAGGGGAGGATGGGATAGGAAAGGGGGGATTGGGGGGTAATTAGGTTCGGTCTGAGGAAGGAGACCAACAGGTCTAATTCCTCAGACCAAGAGCCTCTTCACCATGCCAAGGAGCCCCCCTTGAAGAGGTCCTTTGCTTTAGCTTCCACATTATTATTATTATTATTATTATTATATTATTATTATTATTATAGAGCCATTCATGTTTAATGTTATCCTTCTTGGAAGCACACACAATCTATTTTTAGTGAAAAATTTTCTGAAATACCGAAGCTTTTTTTTTCTAAAGGACTATTATACAGAGTCATTGAGTTTTCTTTGCTGACATATAAACATGAATATACGTAATTGAAATGCACCGTATTAGTGAAGTATTAGCGAGGTATCCCTGCGTACTTCTACTTATTATGTGGCAACAGTCACTGGGCATCAGTATTTTGCACATCACCAAATATCTAGGAAAAATAAATCTTCAAAAAGTAAGAAAATAAGATTTATTTTGGATTATATAGCTTCTCCTCACTTAGCGAGGTACTCGTTTACCGATGACTTGGACTTATGACAGACTCACTGACCAGTATGCACACATAAATAATGTATATTAAGAGCTGATTTCCTTTATTCTTTTTATTACAATATACAGTATACTATTGTATAATAATTTAAAAATATACCATAAATGTTATAAATGGTGCAAAAGTGACAGTAAAACAACATCAAAGATGGCTGACACAAACCCACTACCATTATAGTATGCTTCTCACTGAACAAAGAATTTGTTTACCGACATGGTATTAGGAATGGAACTTCGTCATTAAGTGAGGAGAGGCTGTATTAAAAAATTATATGTTCTGTACTAATTTGTGATAAGTATCTTCTATATAAATAAAAAAAAAAATCAAACATTAAAAACAGTATTGCTCAACCCCTTCAGTGTCTGTGCTGTAGTTCTACGGCTTTGAAACCAAGTGTCCATGCCCTAGTACTATGCCATGAGCTCAGCTTACTCAGGTAAGGTGTGAGATAAATTTGGGCTTTAGATATGAGAGAATGGGTCTATGCAGTAAGTGTAAATCATATAAAAAATCCTGCAGCACACAGTACATGAGAAAAAACTGCAACTGTGTTTTTGGTTTAAAACAGCAACTTTGCAGTGTATTTTCATATGGTTTTTATGGTGATATTCACAGTTCCTAATCTCATTTGATAGAATGGAAGATACATTACAAAAATTCAGCTGATAAAAAAATATTTCATTGCCACTATAACATCACACTTTGTAAACCTGGATTTTTCATGTAACTGGAAATGAAGTAATGAAAACGACTACAATTTTGACTGGTTTGAAGACTGAAAATAGCTTGAAACTGAGTTCAAAGTAGTGGAAATGTTAAATTTTGGCAAATATTCCAGAGTAAACAAATCATGTCACTTGTCCAATACATGTCCAACTGGTTGGTTTAATGTGTGTTCACAAATGCACTGACGTTTATACAATTATTACAGTAATGCATAACGGTATTTCTTCTGTTTCTTTGGGACTGAAAATTGACAATGGAATTCATGAAAATTCTTGGACACTTTTCAGATTGGGGGTCTGGACACTCAAGGAGTTAGGCTCTCATTGTTCTTGCCCTACTGTAAGTTGAGTAAATAATTATCTCCTTTTACTGTACAGTATTTTTAGTATATCACCTAAAGATTTGCTTCCCATCAACACTGAATTCAATTCAATTTTTTTTCACAAGAGCCATTTGCAACTTCATCTTGCAAAAATTATATAAAATAACTTTCATTATCTAACATATCAAAGAATGTGCATTGCAATACTTCACTATTCTTTAAGGGAAATAAAATGTTTAAGTGATCTATTTATCATTATAAAGAAAACAATTTATTCTTTAAGGCAACCAATTCCTTCATTAAGATGCATATTCGTCTTTTGCAAAGAATTCCTCTTTAACAAAATAATCATTTTCTTCTTTTACAATTACATGATTGTCTTTCTCTAGAGATACATTTTCAATTGTACACGAGTTTTTTCCACTTACAAATATGTCATCCTCTTCTTTTATATGCACCTTTGGTATCTGTATACTAGAGTATTCATCATTACTGATACACACACTATTCTCTTCCTTTATACTAATACCTTTTTCTTCCTTTAAAAATGCACTATTATCTACTACAAAAACATATTCTCCAGCATTAAATTCATTCTGAAAGTTTCCAGAATTTCCAGTCTTCTTACTGTGACACACATTTCCAATTAACAGATCATCATCCTTAGCTTTAGCTTCTGCATTATTATTATTATTGTTATAGAGCCATTCATGTTT
>NC_091311.1:32350749-32369948 GCF_038502225.1 Cherax quadricarinatus | reverse complement strand
CACGCCATCCCCGGTATTTGCGGAGACAGGTTGGATTGAGTTTTTCGATTAAAGCGGACTTGCAACAAAGCAATTTGGACCACCCCGAGCGGGAAAATAAACCAGGTGCCCTGTTTTTTTAAAGGTGATCGGGGTCGGACTGGAGGTTCGTGATATGAGGACGCTAAAGATGAGCTTATTGTTGAAAGGAAGGGGGGAAAAATCCCCTCTTGAATGAAGACCCCGAAACGGGGGAACAAACCGGCTTTCCCGGGAAATGAAGAAGTCCCCGGGCTCTTTGAAGGTCGTGCAAAGCAGGAAAGACGTTTTTCCCCCGTTCAAACCTTAAACGCGTGGGCCCCAAAAGCGGGGAAAAAAAGTCCCTTTTCCCCCTAATGGCGGATCGCGTCAGCGCTTCTCGCTCCGACCAAGAGAAACGGGTGATTTGCCGAATTATGGCGACAGATTGAGGCCCCCCTTATTTCTTGTTAAGTGGCACGAGGAAGCATTTAAAGGGCGGGCGGAAAAGGGGGGCTTTTTCTGGAACATTGACAAATGAGGAGACACGAAACCCGGCCCCGCAGACCAGATGCTTTTAAAAGGCAAAATTTTCCTATACGGATTAGAGACTTAATTTTTTTTAATCTATAGTCCCAGAATAAATTATGTTTTAAAGTTTGTTTTTTAAATTATGTATCCTAAAAAACCGGAAATTTAAAAATTTGGGAAATTTAAGCTTTAAACCCCGGGGGAAAATTGCGTGAGTTTTTCGTTTAACTTTTTTTTTACTGAATTGAAAAAAGATGGGAAAAATTTTATAATTTCTTAACTTTTTTACAATTTTTATGAAAAATCAGGGGGGAAAACACCCTTTCAGTGTTTTTTCATTGAATAATACCATTAGTTGGCGATTGTCGATCAAACCGATTTTTCCCCAGAAAATGAAAAACAGTATTATAAAATGGTTTCCTCCTCGTTAATGCCATATAATCCCTCCTTGTGATGGAGTGAATAAATAAAATTTTTCTTTTTTGGGGCCCCCCCCTGGGTGGAGACGGCCCATGTGTTAAAAATTAATAAATGCAAGAACAACCCCAGGAGGAACATTAAATGGTATAAAATACCGACGGTTGTTAGGTAAACATATGCAACAGTTAGGATCTTTATTTAAACGTTTCGCCTACAGGGCCCCCCCGGGTAAAAAAGGTTGATAGAAAGAAGATCTTTAAACGTGTAATATCCATCACCCTTAAAAATTTTGGTGGGCGTCCCCCGTCTGGGGAAAACTTTTTTCCAAAAGAAACAATAGGGAAGAAGTGAAATGGGGTTTTTTAGCCGGGGGGGTGAGACGTAACAAAATGAACTGATGTTGAAAGTTGGTCCCCCTCCAACCCCCCTCTCACTGGTGGAATTTTAAGTTGATTCAGGTCTTTCCAGATCCTTTTTTCAGGCATGATTGAAATTAAATGGTATTAAAAATAAAGGGAAAGTTGGGCAAATAACAAATTAGGGACTTTTATTATGCGTTTGCCCCACAGTGAAGCTTCTTCAAAAACAAGAAGAAAAAATTGATAGAACAGAAGATACGAAGACGATTTAATTCCTCACCCTTAAAAAATGTTGAAAGGTTAGGTCCCTCTCAAACCCAGCCCCTCTCACTGGTGGAAGTTGTCGAAGTTGATTGCAGGTCTGTACCAAGATACCCTTTAAGGGTGATGGACTGATTACATCGTCTTCAAGTATCTTCTGCTTCTATCAACTTTTCTGTACTTGACTGAAGAAGCCTACTGTGTAGGCGAAACGTTTCATAATAAAGATACCTAACTGTTGCATATGTGTCTTACCTAACAACCTGTCGGTATTTTATACCATTTTAATGTTCAATCTGTCAGACACTGCAACACAAGGGTATCTTGGTACAGACCTGCAATCAACTTCGACAACTTCCACCAGTGAGAGGGGCTGGGTTTGAGAGGGACCTAACCTTTCAACATCTGAGTTCTTACCTCTCCTAGTGGCCTACGTCTCACCTCCTGGCGCTATAAAAGCTCCATCCTGTCACTTCTTCTCCATATTGTTTCATACTATGGAACAATGCTCTTCTCCAGACTGAGGGACTGACCACCTCAAAACTTTAAGGGTGATGGACTGATTACATCGTCTTCAAGTATCTTCTGCTTCTATCAACTTTTCTGTACTTGACTGAAGAAGCCTACTGTGTAGGCGAAACGTTTCATAATAAAGATACCTAACTGTTGCATATGTGTCTTACCTAACAACCTCAGGGAGGGTTGAATGTTTCCTCTTGCCTTTTCGGGTTGCAATCAATACATCACCTAATTATTTTCTTACAGGGGGAACGATATATAAACAAATATGCATCTGTTTATGTATGCATACATAAATTTTATGTACCTATGTACAAAGATAAATATATATATGTATACAGACATATATGCATACATACATATGTGCAAACATATAAACATACATGCATACATACATATGTGTAAACATATAAACATACATGCATACATACATGGCGGGGCCAGGAGCTGAGTCTCGACCCCTGCAACCACAATTAGGTGAGTACATACATACATACATACATACATACATAAATACATACATACATATATACGTTCAATCATTCATACATATATATAAAAATGAGTAAGAGAAAGCAGGTACATTCAAGTACACATATACATTTACAAAATGTTGAATAAACACATAAACACAAGCACATACATACACATACACTCTTACACAACACCACATACACAGCTGCATTCTTTTTCTCAAAAACATTTGGGCGTTTACATATGTTACTGTAGAAACATACATTCTCAAACATATATATGAAAAGTGTATGTATACTGAGGAATTCATATGCACACACATATATACACACTCGTGTATTATCTTTTGCAACATTAAAATCTTAAGACCACACTGCACTATTCCTTTTGCGTGCATTGAGGTAAACGGGGCTGGGCTTGTGAGATACTGGGATACCCTTCTGGACTGTGCAGCGAAAGAAATTGATCTCGTTATATATAGCGCTTGTTCTAATATTGCAGTGTTGCAAATATGCGGAAAATTTTGCGAGTTCTCGTATTTTTATTCTTGTCATACTAACTGAAGTTGAGTTACTTATAGAGAGGCAAAAAAAACCCACTACAATTAATGCAACACGACAGAACAAAATTAAATTTTAATCAGAAATGCTCCTTAGATATTCATGATAACTTTTGGTAACGTAGCAAGTTAGTGTGTAAAGGGCGGCGGCTCTCCGCCTGACTCAGATTAATGTTCAAAGTTCTATACAGACTTCCTTCTATACAGACTTCCATGAGAGGCATTTACAAAGTTCTCTCTCTTATGTAGGGATTTACACATTTCTGTGCACGTTGGTTCACATTTTTCATCAGGTACTATTTTTGTTTTGGCGGATTAACATTGTGAAGGTGACAAGTTTAATGAATCTCTCCATGGACTATCGTAGTAGAATTAAGAGTTATTGCTCACGTTGTCTAGTAAGTTTCCAGTGATTCTCTACCTCTGTGTTTGATAACATATTTCCGCTGGTCATAAGTCAGAATTATCTGACTACCACTTACAATGTTTTCTCATTGCAATGCAATATGAAATTATTATGGAAAAAATCATTAATGAATTATTCATATGTTTTTGTTTATCTTATGGTTTTGTTTCTTCTTCCATTCCATCTGCTACTGGGAGAGAGACTGAAATTATCTTGAATATTTAAATAATTCTTTTAATTATTACTTAAAAATTGTATAATTATTTCAGATTGTATAATTATAAGTAAGAAGAATTACCTACCGACATTTTTCACTCGACTTATATCGTAATTCATGATAACTGAAGCGACGTATCACAAATCAAATCATCCCAGGAAACTTCTTTTGTTTACACATGTTCATTGCTCATCTTTCTCTCCTGATAACCAAAAAAAATCGAGTTTTTAGTCTTTGGAATTCCTAGAGAATTAGCAATTTACGTATTTTATTCTGTGCTGCTAATGCCCTGTTTTTTTTTAAATTTGTATTGAAAGGAAGAACTGGATTTATTTATTAGAGTATTCAAATATTTTTGAAAAAATTGAAATTCAAACAAGTTTTTCTTAATACTTATATAGAATTAGAGGACCAGATAAGGTTTAACGAAGAATACAAGATGATAAATACAAGATGATAAATACAACATGATAAATACAAGATGATAAATACAAGATGATAAATACAACATGATAAATACAAGATGATAAATACAACATGATAAATACAAGATGATAAATACAAGATGATAAATACAACATGATAAATACAAGATGATAAATACAACATGATAAATACAACATGATAAATACAAGATGATAAATACAAGATGATAAATACAAGATGATAAATACAAGATGATAAATACAACATGATAAATACAAGATGATAAATACAACATGATAAATACAAGAGGGAAGTTGAATGAGCATTGTACCTCAACAGGATAAATTGTACAGATAAGTGTAAATTACCTTAACAGGATAAATTATTTTTATTAAGATTGCTGTAAATAAAGAGTGTGTTGCTTCTTTATTTACTGTATGTGTCTAGCTACAGGTGATGGTTGGAAACAACGGTGTACAAGATATCTGCTTCGTTATACGAGAACCAAGATTAAACAAAAACCTCCCCAGAAACGCCGTCTCAAGAGAGACTTTGTATATTACATCATGTGATGGCAGAGTGAGGGAGTCTGACATGTTACTGGTCACACACTCATTATGTAAATAACAAAAAGATACAATAATGTGACTGGAACATTACATAAATAACCCGCACATAGGAGAGAGTAGCTTACCACGACGTTTCGGTCCGACTTGGATCATTTGCAATGTCACACTAACAAAAAGGAGAGAAAGAGGTAGTATGTATAGGCCAGAAGACAGGGACGAGATAAGAGAGGAAGTAGAACAGGAAAAAGAGAGTTAGCGAAAGAGGTAGTAGTAGTAGTAGTAGTAGTAGTAGTAGTAGTAGTAGTAGTAGTAGTGGTAGTAGTGGCGTTAAAGACAAGGGAGCTAGGGGCCTACAAGTGAGATAGGGGCCCACAAAGGGTAGGAACATGAACACAAGAGGGAGAAAAATAATAATGGACCAAACATCAAAGTTATATGAAAGAAAACCCAAAGGATAATTAAATAAACCAATCTCTTAAATATGTAATTCAACAAGTGATTATTCAAAATAAATATTTCTTTTCAATATTTTATTGATTTGAGTCTGGAAACCATGGAGATACTGGAACTGCATGGCGCTGAATAATTTGTGCTGAAATGGCTTGACGCTGAAAAGGAGGCGCTGAACTGGCATTGAGAAGTTGGGCCGTCTCAGAATATACATATTTTAAACTCACCCTGATGACATGCTACAAGTATTTCAGGTATGTCACCTGGAAAGCTGAAAATGCCTTACCAGGGTTGGGGTGATTGCCCATTTCTCACGATATCGAAATAGTGAGTGTTATCAGCACATCAATGCTTATTCACTGCAGTGACCTGGCGGTGATGCTAGAGTATAGATAACTTACCTGGGTGTGTGTATCGTATCCATATGGCACTACCGAGTCGTGATACCGATATAGATGGCTTGACTGAAGGTAAGATGAATCCACTCTTCTTTGGTCACTTCTAGTCACGTTGAAGGTCGTTTAGTAACACGGGGACAGTTCTTTGTACACACTAATGTTATTGTTCACAAGTCTGTTCAACACGCCATGTACCTTTCAAATTATTTTTTCAGCGTTACTCGAATTAACATCACTTGTCCGCAGATTTTAACCTGTGAAAGTTAAGGATCAGCAGATATTGTCTGCAATGGAGAATTAATGGCGAGTCCTCGCTTACCAGAGACAACTATTGGCACTTCACCACTCTATGTTTGCTTCAGTTCTACATAATGACTCTTCGAGTACGAATAAGCTACACGGAGAGTACACGGCTTGACCTCGAATTTACGTTTCAGCATTGTGTGATCGTTGGTAATGTTCTGTTCCGGTTCACTCGCTCACTGAGGACGATCTTGCATGAGTCTTGCATACTCGATAAACTGGTGTCGTCCACACCTCCTTCTATGGGTGTAATAATGTTGACAATGTCTGAAAAACATGCCAGCCATCATTACATAGCTGAGTAAAGAAAGACAAATTCTCTGATTCTGACGCATTTCACTTTAAATGAATCTTACTAAATAATTAAACTAAGAGATTATTTTTACATACTTATTTTAAAGATTTTAAGAAGAGAGTTTTCTCTGGCAAACACTGACAATAAATATTACTCAGTTTCTGATAGACAGAGAAGAAAGGTGTCTTGTCCATAGTCCAGTTTTTTATGTTTTTATCTACATCCTGACCAGATTAAATTTTAAACATGCTTGATTAGGAACTCTTGAGTAAGATGTGAGCTGTTTGCTTCATGTACAAATTCTCTCTCCATCTATCTAATGAAAAGATAGAGGAATCATAACACTATTGATAAGCATCTGCCTCTTTTTATATCAGAACGAGAAAAGAGGGGTCACAGCCCCCCTCCTGCTTGCCAAATTTTGAATATAAATTTCTCCATGAAATGAGTATATTTTTGTACGCATCTCATTGGCCAAAAGAGAGGCATATATAGGCGTATTAAAAGAGGGGATGGGCAGTTAAGAAATCAATATATTCAATTAAAGAGAGAAAAAAAGAAAGGAATAAAAAAAGCAAAAAGGGATTATGAGGCTAAGGTAGGAAGGGATTCAAAGACTAACCCAAAAGGGTTCTTTCAGGTATACAGAAGTAAGATTAGGGACAAGATTGGCCCACTTAAGAGTAACTCTGGTCAGATCACTGACAGTGATAAGGATATGTGTGAAATTCTAACTACCTACTTCCTCTCAGTTTTCACCCAGGAAAATACTAGCGATATTCCTGAAATAATAAATTATGTAGAACAGGATGATAATAACTATGTACGATTGCGGTAACTAGTGACATGGTCCTCAGACAAATAGTGAAACTAAAACCTAACAAATCCCCAGGCCCTGATGAACTGTTTTCATGGGTGTTAAGGGAATGTAAAGAGAAACTTAGCATACCTTTGGCTAATCTTTTTAACATATCACCACAAACTGGCATAGTGCCTGATAAGTGGAAAATGGTAAATGTAATACCTATTTACAAGGCAGGTAACAGGTCCTTGGCTTCGAACTATAGACCAATAAACCTTACCTCCATAGTGGGAAAATTTATGGAATCAATAATTGCCGAAGCAATTCGTAGCCATCTTGACAGGCACAGATTGATTAATGAATCTCAACACGGTTTTACAAAGGGGCGTTCCTGTCTTACGAATTTACTAACTTTTTTCACTAAGGTGTTTAAGGAGGTAGATCATGGTAATGAATATGATATTGTGTATATGGACTTCAGTAAGGCTTTCGATAGAGTACCACACCAGAGGCTATTGAGGCAACTTAAGACACACGGAATAGGAGGAGAAATTTTTTCCTGGGCAGAGGCATGGCTGACAAATAGACAGCAGAGAGTTTGCATAAATGGGGAGAAATCAGAATGGGGGCACGTCACAAGCGGTGTTCCTCAGGGGTCAGTGTTGGGCCCGTTGTTGTTCATAATTTACATAAACGACATAGATGAGGGAATAAATAGCGACATAAGCAAATTTGCTGATGACACCAAAATAGGCCGTCCAATTCATTCTAATGAGGACACTAGAGCACTACAGGATGATTTGAATAGACTGACGCAATAGTTGGAGAAGTGGCAGGTGCAGTTTAATATTGACAAATGTAAAGTTCTAAATGTTGGACAGGTAAATAACCATGCCACATATAAACTAAATAATGTAGATCTTAATACTACTGATAGCGAAAAGGATTTAGGAGTTCTGGTTAGCAGTAATCTAAAACCAAGACGATAGTGCATTAGTGTTCGCAATAAATCTAACAGAATTCTTGGCTTCATATCTAGAAGTATAAATAATAGAAGTCCTCAGGTTGTTCTTCAACTCTATATATCCTTGGTTAGGCCTCATTTAGACTATGCTGCTCAGTTCTGGTCACCGTATTACAGAATGGATATAAATGCTCCGGAAAACGTACAAAGGAGGATGACAAAGATGATCCCATGTATCAGAAATCTTCCTTACGAGGATAGACTGAGGGCCCTGAATCTGCACTCTCTCGAAAGGCGTAGAATTAGGGGGGATATAATAGAGGTGCATAAATGGAAAACAGGAATAAATAAAGGGTATGTAAATAGCGTGCTGAAAATTTCCAGCCAAGACAGGACTCGCAGCAATGGTTTCAAGTTGGAAAAATTCAGATTCAGAAAGGATATAGGAAAGCACTGGTTTAGTAATAGAGTTGTGGATGAGTGGACAAACTCCCGAGTACAGTTATTCAGGCTAAAACGTTGTGTAGTTTTCAAAATAGGTTAGATAAATACATGAGTGGGTGTGGGTGGGTGTGAGTTGGACCTAACTAGCTTGTGTTGCTGGGTCTGGTGCAGTGCTCCATCCTTGAGTGGAGATGATCAGAATGGGTGGGTCATTGGGCTAATCCGGGGGGTGTCATTGGTATAATCCGTGGGGGGGTACATGGACCTGCTCCGCATGGGTCAGTAGGCCTGTTGCAGTGTTCCTTCTTTCTTATGTTCTTATGTACGTATTTTTGTATGTATGTATGTATGTATGTATGTATGTATGTAGGTATATATATATATATATATATATATATATATATATATATATATATATATATATATATATATATATATATATATATATATATATATATATATATATATATATACATGTATATATATATATATTCTTTCTTCTTCTTTCTTTCAACAAACCGGCCGTATCCCACCAAGGTGGGGTGGGCCAAAAGGAAAAATGAAAGTTTCTCCTTTTACATTTAGTAATATATACAGGAGAAAGGGTTACTAGCCCCTTGCTCCCGGCATTTTAGTCGCCTCTTACAACACGCATAGCTTACGGAGGAAGAATTCTGTTCCACTTCCCCATGGAGAATATATATACATATATATATATATATATACATATATATATATACATATATATATGTAATATATATATATACAATAATATATATACATATATAATATATATATATATATATAAAAATATAGATATATATATATATATATATATATATATATATATATATATATATACATATATATATATATATATATATATATATATATATATATATATATATATATATATATATATATATATATATATATATATATATATATATATATATATATATATATATATATATATATATATATATATATATATATATATATATATATATATATATATATATATATATATATATATATATATATATATATATATAGTATATACATATATATATATATATATATATATATATATATATATATATATATATATATATATATACATATATATATATATATAGTATATACATATATATATATATAGTATATACATATATATATATATAGTATATACATATATATATATATATATATATATATATATATATATATATATATATATATATATATATATATATATATATATATATATATATATATATATATATATATATATATATATATATATATATATATATATATATATATATATATATATATATATATATATATATATATATTTTTTTTTTTTATTATCACACCGGCCGATTCCCACCAAGGCAGGGTGGCCCGAAAAAGAAAAACTTTCACCATCATTCACTCCATCACTGTCTTGCCAGAAGGGTGCTTTACACTACAGTTTTTAAACTGCAACATTAACACCCCTCCTTCAGAGTGCAGGCACTGTACTTCCCATCTCCAGGACTCAAGTCCGGCCTGCCGGTTTCCCTGAATCCCTTCATAAATGTTACTTTGCTCACACTCCAACAGCACGTCAAGTATTAAAAAACCATTTGTCTCCATTCACTCCTATCAAACACGCTCACGCATGCCTGCTGGAAGTCCAAGCCCCTCGCACACAAAACCTCCTTTACCCCCTCCCTCCAACCCTTCCTAGGCCGACCCCTACCCCGCCTTCCTTCCACTACAGACTGATACACTCTTGAAGTCATTCTGTTTCGCTCCATTCTCTCTACATGTCCGAACCACCTCAACAACCCTTCCTCAGCCCTCTGGACAACAGTTTTGGTAATCCCGCACCTCCTCCTAACTTCCAAACTACGAATTCTCTGCATTATATTCACACCACACATTGCCCTCAGACATGACATCTCCACTGCCTCCAGCCTTCTCCTCGCTGCAACATTCATCACCCACGCTTCACACCCATATAAGAGCGTTGGTAAAACTATACTCTCATACATTCCCCTCTTTGCCTCCAAGGACAAAGTTCTTTGTCTCCACAGACTCCTAAGTGCACCACTCACTCTTTTTCCCTCATCAATTCTATGATTCACCTCATCTTTCATAGACCCATCCGCTGACACGTCCACTCCCAAATATCTGAATACGTTCACCTCCTCCATACTCTCTCCCTCCAATCTGATATTCAATCTTTCATCACCTAATCTTTTTGTTATCCTCATAACCTTACTCTTTCCTGTATTCACCTTTAATTTTCTTCTTTTGCACACCCTACCAAATTCATCCACCAATCTCTGCAACTTCTCTTCAGAATCTCCCAAGAGCACAGTGTCATCAGCAAAGAGCAGCTGTGACAACTCCCACTTTGTGTGTGATTCTTTATCTTTTAACTCCACGCCTCTTGCCAAGACCCTCGCATTTACTTCTCTTACAACCCCATCTATAAATATATTAAACAACCACGGTGACATCACACATCCTTGTCTAAGGCCTACTTTTACTGGGAAAAAATTTCCCTCTTTCCTACATACTCTAACTTGAGCCTCACTATCCTCGTAAAAACTCTTCACTGCTTTCAGTAACCTACCTCCTACACCATACACTTGCAACATCTGCCACATTGCCCCCCTATCCACCCTGTCATACGCCTTTTCCAAATCCATAAATGCCACAAAGACCTCTTTAGCCTTATCTAAATACTGTTCACTTATATGTTTCACTGTAAACACCTGGTCCACACACCCCCTACCTTTCCTAAAGCCTCCTTGTTCATCTGCTATCCTATTCTCCGTCTTACTCTTAATTCTTTCAATTATAACTCTACCATACACTTTACCAGGTACACTCAACAGACTTATCCCCCTATAATTTTTGCACTCTCTTTTATCCCCTTTGCCTTTATACAAAGGAACTATGCATGCTCTCTGCCAATCCCTAGGTACCTTACCCTCTTCCATACATTTATTAAATAATTGCACCAACCACTCCAAAAACTATATCCCCACCTGCTTTTAACATTTCTATCTTTATCCCATCAATCCCGGCTGCCTTACCCCCTTTCATTTTACCTACTGCCTCACGAACTTCCCCCACACTCACAACTGGCTCTTCCTCACTCCTACAAGATGTTATTCCTCCTTGCCCTATACACGAAATCACAGCTTCCCTATCTTCATCAACATTTAACAATTCCTCAAAATATTCCTTCCATCTTCCCAATACCTCTAACTCTCCATTTAATAACTCTCCTCTCCTATTTTTAACTGACAAATCCATTTGTTCTCTAGGCTTTCTTAACTTGTTAATCTCACTCCAAAACTTTTTCTTATTTTCAACAAAATTTGTTGATAACATCTCACCCACTCTCTCATTTGCTCTCTTTTTACATTGCTTCACCACTCTCTTAACTTCTCTCTTTTTCTCCATATACTCTTCCCTCCTTGCATCACTTCTACTTTGTAAAAACTTCTCATATGCTAACTTTTTCTCCCTTACTACTCTCTTTACATCATCATTCCACCAATCGCTCCTCTTCCCTCCTGCACCCACTTTCCTGTAACCACAAACTTCTGCTGAACACTCTAACACTACATTTTTAAACCTACCCCATACCTCTTCGACCCCATTGCCTATGCTCTCATTAGCCCATCTATCCTCCAATAGCTGTTTATATCTTACCCTAACTGCCTCCTCTTTTAGTTTATAAACCTTCACCTCTCTCTTCCCTGATGCTTCTATTCTCCTTGTATCCCATCTACCTTTTACTCTCAGTGTAGCTACAACTAGAAAGTGATCTGATATATCTGTGGCCCCTCTATAAACATGTACATCCTGAAGTCTACTCAACAGTCTTTTATCTACCAATACATAATCCAACAAACTACTGTCATTTCGCCCTACATCATATCGTGTATACTTATTTATCCTCTTTTTCTTAAAATATGTATTACCTATAACTAAACCCCTTTCTATACAAAGTTCAATCAAAGGGCTCCCATTATCATTTACACCTGGCACCCCAAACTTACCTACCACACCCTCTCTAAAAGTTTCTCCTACTTTAGCATTCAAGTCCCCTACCACAATTACTCTCTCACTTGGTTCAAAGGCTCCTATACATTCACTTAACATCTCCCAAAATCTCTCTCTCTCCTCTGCATTCCTCTCTTCTCCAGGTGCATACACGCTTATTATGACCCACTTCTCGCATCCAACCTTTACTTTAATCCACATAATTCTTGAATTTACACATTCATATTCTCTTTTCTCCTTCCATAACTGATCATTTAACATTACTGCTACCCCTTCCTTTGCTCTAACTCTCTCAGATACTCCAGATTTAATCCCATTTATTTCCCCCCACTGAAACTCTCCTACCCCCTTCAGCTTTGTTTAGCTTAGGGCCAGGACATCCAACTTCTTTTCATTCATAACATCAGCAATCATCTGTTTCTTGTCATCCGCACTACATCCACGCACATTTAAGCAACCCAGTTTTATAAAGTTTTTCTTCTTCTCTTTTTTAGTAATTGTATACAGGAGAAGGGGTTACTAGCCCATTGCTCCCGGCATTTTAGTCGCCTCATACGACACGCATGGCTTATATATATACATATATATATATATACATATATATATACATATATATATACATATATATCTATATATATATATATATATATATATATATATATATATATATATATATATATATATATATATATATACATAGATATATATATATATATATATATATATATATATATATATATATATATATATATATATACATATATATATGTATATATATATATATATATATATATATATATATATATATATATATATATATATATATATATATATATATATATATATATATATATATATGTATATTATATATATATATATATATATATATATATATATATATATATATATATATATATATATATATATATATATATATATATATATATATATATATATATATATATATATATATATCCGCCTGAACGAGAAGTCTATATAGCAATGAAACCACGAAACAAGTTGTATATATATATATAATATATATAATATATATATATATATATATATATATATATATATATATATATATATATATATATATATATATTTTTATTTTTTTTTTTTTTTATTATCACACCGGCCGAGTCCCACCAAGGCAGGGTGGCCCGAAAAAGAAAAACTTTCACCATCATTCACTCCATCACTGTCTTGCCAGAAGGGTGCTTTACACTACAGTTTTTAAACTGCAACATTAACACCCCTCCTTCAGAGTGCAGGCACTGTACTTCCCATCTCCAGGACTCAAGTCCGGCCTGCCGGTTTCCCTGAATCCCTTCATAAATGTTACTTTGCTCACACTCCAACAGCACGTCAAGTATTAAAAACCATTTGTCTCCATTCACTCCTATCAAACACGCTCACGCATGCCTGCTGGAAGTCCAAGCCCCTCGCACACAAAACCTCCTTTACCCCCTCCCTCCAACCCTTCCTAGGCCGACCCCTACCCCGCCTTCCTTCCACTACAGACTGATACACTCTTGAAGTCATTCTGTTTCGCTCCATTCTCTCTACATGTCCGAACCACCTCAACAACCCTTCCTCAGCCCTCTGGACAACAGTTTTGGTAATCCCGCACCTCCTCCTAACTTCCAAACTACGAATTCTCTGCATTATATTCACACCACACATTGCCCTCAGACATGACATCTCCACTGCCTCCAGCCTTCTCCTCGCTGCAACATTCATCACCCACGCTTCACACCCATATAAGAGCGTTGGTAAAACTATACTCTCATACATTCCCCTCTTTGCCTCCAAGGACAAAGTTCTTTGTCTCCACAGACTCCTAAGTGCACCACTCACTCTTTTTCCCTCATCAATTCTATGATTCACCTCATCTTTCATAGACCCATCCGCTGACACGTCCACTCCCAAATATCTGAATACGTTCACCTCCTCCATACTCTCTCCCTCCAATCTGATATTCAATCTTTCATCACCTAATCTTTTTGTTATCCTCATAACCTTACTCTTTCCTGTATTCACCTTTAATTTTCTTCTTTTGCACACCCTACCAAATTCATCCACCAATCTCTGCAACTTCTCTTCAGAATCTCCCAAGAGCACAGTGTCATCAGCAAAGAGCAGCTGTGACAACTCCCACTTTGTGTGTGATTCTCTATCTTTTAACTCCACGCCTCTTGCCAAGACCCTCGCATTTACTTCTCTTACAACCCCATCTATAAACATATTAAACAACCACGGTGACATCACACATCCTTGTCTAAGGCCTACTTTTACTGGGAAAAAATTTCCCTCTTTCCTACATACTCTAACTTGAGCCTCACTATCCTCGTAAAAACTCTTCACTGCTTTCAGTAACCTACCTCCTACACCATACACTTGCAACATCTGCCACATTGCCCCCCTATCCACCCTGTCATACGCCTTTTCCAAATCCATAAATGCCACAAAGACCTCTTTAGCCTTATCTAAATACTGTTCACTTATATGTTTCACTGTAAACACCTGGTCCACACACCCCCTACCTTTCCTAAAGCCTCCTTGTTCATCTGCTATCCTATTCTCCGTCTTACTCTTAATTCTTTCAATTATAACTCTACCATACACTTTACCAGGTACACTCAACAGACTTATCCCCCTATAATTTTTGCACTCTCTTTTATCCCCTTTGCCTTTATACAAAGGAACTATGCATGCTCTCTGCCAATCCCTAGGTACCTTACCCTCTTCCATACATTTATTAAATAATTGCACCAACCACTCCAAAACTATATCCCCACCTGCTTTTAACATTTCTATCTTTATCCCATCAATCCCGGCTGCCTTACCCCCTTTCATTTTACCTACTGCCTCACGAACTTCCCCCACACTCACAACTGGCTCTTCCTCACTCCTACAAGATGTTATTCCTCCTTGCCCTATACACGAAATCACAGCTTCCCTATCTTCATCAACATTTAACAATTCCTCAAAATATTCCTTCCATCTTCCCAATACCTCTAACTCTCCATTTAATAACTCTCCTCTCCTATTTTTAACTGACAAATCCATTTGTTCTCTAGGCTTTCTTAACTTGTTAATCTCACTCCAAAACTTTTTCTTATTTTCAACAAAATTTGTTGATAACATCTCACCCACTCTCTCATTTGCTCTCTTTTTACATTGCTTCACCACTCTCTTAACTTCTCTCTTTTTCTCAATATACTCTTCCCTCCTTGCATCACTTCTACTTTGTAAAAACTTCTCATATGCTAACTTTTTCTCCCTTACTACTCTCTTTACATCATCATTCCACCAATCGCTCCTCTTCCCTCCTGCACCCACTTTCCTGTAACCACAAACTTCTGCTGAACACTCTAACACTACATTTTTAAACCTACCCCATACCTCTTCGACCCCATTGCCTATGCTCTCATTAGCCCATCTATCCTCCAATAGCTGTTTATATCTTACCCTAACTGCCTCCTCTTTTAGTTTATAAACCTTCACCTCTCTCTTCCCTGATGCTTCTATTCTCCTTGTATCCCATCTACCTTTTACTCTCAGTGTAGCTACAACTAGAAAGTGATCTGATATATCTGTGGCCCCTCTATAAACATGTACATCCTGAAGTCTACTCAACAGTCTTTTATCTACCAATACATAATCCAACAAACTACTGTCATTTCGCCCTACATCATATCGTGTATACTTATTTATCCTCTTTTTCTTAAAATATGTATTACCTATAACTAAACCCCTTTCTATACAAAGTTCAATCAAAGGGCTCCCATTATCATTTACACCTGGCACCCCAAACTTACCTACCACACCCTCTCTAAAAGTTTCTCCTACTTTAGCATTCAAGTCCCCTACCACAATTACTCTCTCACTTGGTTCAAAGGCTCCTATACATTCACTTAACATCTCCCAAAATCTCTCTCTCTCCTCTGCATTCCTCTCTTCTCCAGGTGCATACACACTTATTATGACCCACTTCTCGCATCCAACCTTTACTTTAATCCACATAATTCTTGAATTTACACATTCATATTCTCTTTTCTCCTTCCATAACTGATCATTTAACATTACTGCTACCCCTTCCTTTGCTCTAACTCTCTCAGATACTCCAGATTTAATCCCATTTATTTCCCCCCACTGAAACTCTCCTACCCCCTTCAGCTTTGTTATATATATATATATATATATATATATCTATATATTTATATATATATATATATATATATATTTATTTATATATATATATATTTATATATATATATGTATATATATGTATATATATATATATGTATATATATATATATATATATATATATGTATATATATATATATGTATATATGTATATATATATATATATATATATATGTATGTATATATATATATATGTATATATATATATATATATATATATATGTATATATATATATATATATATATATATATATATATATATATATATATATATATATATATATATATATATATGTATATATATATATATATATATATATATATATATATATATATATATATATATATATATATATATATATATATATATATATATATATATATATATATATATATATATATATATATACATATATATGTATGTATATATCTCAGTAGTAGTAACCAGTTACCAGTCTAGTAACCAGTTACCGTAACCGTCCGTTGATTCAACTCATATTGTGCTGAGCTGACACTATTTCAAAACACCCACTACGGGGTACTGGCCAGACGGCTAGGCAGTATTACGTGTGGTAGCAAGGAGATAGGTACGGCTGGCAAGAGCTCTGTCCACATAACAGTAATTATACGTATAACAGCCTACGTGAGTATTTCTACCCTAATCCACGTATCGAACTCCCACATGATAAATGGTGTACAGCGGTGTGGAGCGTGGATTTACGTTTTTAAGGGTAATTCAAGGCGTTTGAAGACTGTTGTGAGTAGCCGGCAGGGTCAAAGGTGAGTCTCCAGCCACCAGCTCTACCCCTCGCGCACCACCAGCCAGCAGTCGCCTACTCCCCTCAAACCTATTGCCTGCAAGCCTGTTGCAGCCGTTTCAAGCTTCCTGGCTTAGTTCGTGTGCTAATTGCTTCAATCTCCGAGGGGTTGACCCGGATTTTGCAATTAAGCCAGTCAGTAAGCCAGACTGTGGAAGTGAACGCCAGTCAGCCTATCATCCAGCCTGTCTCCTGTCATCCAACTGCTCCTCCGTGCTTTGTGCATCGTTACACGTCTTCCAGTCATCCATTCTCGTGGGGTAAGCCAGCCAGCCAACCCAGCTTCTAACCCAGCTGAGAGAGAGAAGTAAGCCACGCAGTAAGAAGTAAGCCAAGTTCCTCTGAAGTATTGTGTATCTCGCTTTGTGCTTCCTGTTGGATGCTAAGAGTGGTTTTTACCATTCCTGTGGCATAGAGTGGGTTAAGACATCTTCGTGGGTGAGTGGGGTACGCGGCAGCCTCACCGTCCCCCCCCCACCACCACTCTCCCACCACCCGGGGTGCGCGGCAGTACCTCAGCGAGAGTCACACCCACCATCCACCACCACCAGCCATCCACTCATCTACCTGTGGTTGTTTGCACCCTTGTACCGGGTCCTAGTACTGTTTTGGCTCACATAATTGGTCAAGAGATTGTAGCTGGTGCCAACGAGATAAAGCCAGTTATGTGAGTTCGTCTAGAACGCACATTTCTTCACGACAACAGTGAATGTAGGTGACGTCAGCCATCACCGCGCGGGACACCAGACACCCCCCCCCAACAGTACTCACCGTCCGTCTCCTACTCCCGACTTCAGTGATAATTTTCTTGAGACAATTTTTCTTGCATTTAAAGACATTTGCGTGTGTGAGACATTTATAGTAAATTGTTTGTGTACTCTAAACCTTGTGTTTTTTCAGTGTAAACGCAGTATTTCTTTAACTCAGTATTTTTCCAATATTTTTCAGTGTTTTCACTTATCTTATATTATTTTATTCTGTGTTTTTCATTTATGCTACTCCTGTCTGTAGTAAGTATTATTGTGTAGTGTACCAGTCAGTCACCTGTGTGAAGTGATTCAATTTTTTTTTATTGTATTCTTTCAGCGTTGTATTCTGCAGTGATATTTACCCCAGTATACCAAATTTTCCATTTATTTCTATGTGTGTCATTTTTTTTCGTATGCCAACAGTGTCTCATTCCTCTAATTTTTCGCAGACTGTGTACCATTATTTTTGCCAGCAAAATTTTTGTCGTATCAGTCACAGCAAGATTTTTGTTGTATGTACAGCAAGATCAGTCACAGCAGGATTTTGTTGTAAGAATATTTTTTTTAATGAAGTGTGCTCCGTCACTGTAAGTGTTATATTCCCTGTTTTGTTCCTGTGTTTTTATTCATATTTTATATTCTTGAACAAATTCACTCTTGATGCAATTTCAATTACTTTTAACGTAAAGTGTTTTTCATACTCTGTTTGAGTAAATTGTTTTGTCTAATTTACAATTAAGAGTTAAAGTGTTCAATCAGTTTATTTTTTTTTGATCTTCATAATTTTAATTCATTATTTTACCTGAGTTTTCCCAGTGATACTTTATTACTGCAGTGATTATTTCTATACTTTATTTTGTTGCACTTGTTCTGAAGTGAATTATTTTGTTGAACTTGTTCTGCAGTGAATTATTTTCTTTTATTGATATTTTGTGAATTATATTTTAA
>NC_091311.1:32315749-32345749 GCF_038502225.1 Cherax quadricarinatus | reverse complement strand
TATATCTATATATATATATATATATATATATATATATATATATATATATATATATATATATATATATATATATATATATATATATATATTAGAGAAATTCCAAGCGCTTTCGTGACTACTCACATTATCAAGGAACTATAGTTCCTTGATAATGTGAATTCCTTGATAATGTGAGTAGTCACGAAAGCGCTTGGAATTTCTCAATTTTTTCAGAGTGGTTGTTTTGCATATATATATATATATATATATATATATATATATATATATATATATATATATATATATATATATATATATATATATATATATATATATATATATATATATATATATATATATATATATATATTTATATATAAAAAATTATATTAAAAGATGGGGTGGTAGGGGAAGTGGAATATTCAAACGGCTTCAGGAAGGAATCCAAATATTCTTCCTTGAAGCCTTTTTATCCACTTGTCCGAGGCTGTGGGTCCCACAATTTACACCAGAGGTGGACCCCATCCTATACTAAAAAAAAAAAGTTATATATATAAATATATATATATATATATATATATATATATATATATATATATATATATATATGTATATGTATATGTATATGTATATGTATATATATATATATATATATATATATATATATATATATATATATATATATATATATATATATATATATATATATATATATATATTATATATATACATCTTTTTCTGTCTCATAAACACGCTAAGATAACAGGGATATCTTGCTACTCCTACTTACACTTTGGTCACACTTCACAGACACGCACATGCATATATATATATACATACATCTAGGTTTTTCTCCTTTTTCTAAATAGCTCTTGTTCTTTTTTATTTCTTCTATTGTCCATGGGGAAGTGGAAAAGAATCTTTCCTCCGTAAGCCATGCGTGTCGTATGAGGCGACTAAAATGCCGGGAGCAATGGGCTAGTAACCCCTTCTCCTGTATACAATTACTAAAAAAGAGAAGAAGAAAAACTTTATAAAACTGGGTTGCTTAAATGTGCGTGGATGTAGTGCGGATGACAAGAAACAGATGATTGCTGATGTTATGAATGAAAAGAAGTTGGATGTCCTGGCCCTAAGCGAAACAAAGCTGAAGGGGGTAGGAGAGTTTCAATGGGGGGAAATAAATGGGATTAAATCTGGAGTATCTGAGAGAGTTAGAGCAAAGGAAGGGGTAGCAGTAATGTTAAATGATCAGTTATGGAAGGAGAAAAGAGAATATGAATGTGTAAATTCAAGAATTATGTGGATTAAAGTAAAGGTTGGATGCGAGAAGTGGGTCATAATAAGCGTGTATGCACCTGGAGAAGAGAGGAATGCAGAGGAGAGAGAGAGATTTTGGGAGATGTTAAGTGAATGTATAGGAGCCTTTGAACCAAGTGAGAGAGTAATTGTGGTAGGGGACTTGAATGCTAAAGTAGGAGAAACTTTTAGAGAGGGTGTGGTAGGTAAGTTTGGGGTGCCAGGTGTAAATGATAATGGGAGCCCTTTGATTGAACTTTGTATAGAAAGGGGTTTAGTTATAGGTAATACATATTTTAAGAAAAAGAGGATAAATAAGTATACACGATATGATGTAGGGCGAAATGACAGTAGTTTGTTGGATTATGTATTGGTAGATAAAAGACTGTTGAGTAGACTTCAGGATGTACATGTTTATAGAGGGGCCACAGATATATCAGATCACTTTCTAGTTGTAGCTACACTGAGAGTAAAAGGTAGATGGGATACAAGGAGAATAGAAGCATCAGGGAAGAGAGAGGTGAAGGTTTATAAACTAAAAGAGGAGGCAGTTAGGGTAAGATATAAACAGCTATTGGAGGATAGATGGGCTAATGAGAGCATAGGCAATGGGTCGAAGAGGTATGGGGTAGGTTTAAAAATGTAGTGTTAGAGTGTTCAGCAGAAGTTTGTGGTTACAGGAAAGTGGGTGCAGGAGGGAAGAGGAGCGATTGGTGGAATGATGATGTAAAGAGAGTAGTAAGGGAGAAAAAGTTAGCATATGAGAAGTTTTTACAAAGTAGAAGTGATGCAAGGAGGGAAGAGTATATGGAGAAAAAGAGAGAAGTTAAGAGAGTGGTGAAGCAATGTAAAAAGAGAGCAAATGAGAGAGTGGGTGAGATGTTATCAACAAATTTTGTTGAAAATAAGAAAAAGTTTTGGAGTGAGATTAACAAGTTAAGAAAGCCTAGAGAACAAATGGATTTGTCAGTTAAAAATAGGAGAGGAGAGTTATTAAATGGAGAGTTAGAGGTATTGGGAAGATGGAAGGAATATTTTGAGGAATTGTTAAATGTTGATGAAGATAGGGAAGCTGTGATTTCGTGTATAGGGCAAGGAGGAATAACATCTTGTAGGAGTGAGGAAGAGCCAGTTGTGAGTGTGGGGGAAGTTCGTGAGGCAGTAGGTAAAATGAAAGGGGGTAAGGCAGCCGGGATTGATGGGATAAAGATAGAAATGTTAAAAGCAGGTGGGGATATAGTTTTGGAGTGGTTGGTGCAATTATTTAATAAATGTATGGAAGAGGGTAAGGTACCTAGGGATTGGCAGAGAGCATGCATAGTTCCTTTGTATAAAGGCAAAGGGGATAAAAGAGAGTGCAAAAATTATAGGGGGATAAGTCTGTTGAGTGTACCTGGTAAAGTGTATGGTAGAGTTATAATTGAAAGAATTAAGAGTAAGACGGAGAATAGGATAGCAGATGAACAAGGAGGCTTTAGGAAAGGTAGGGGGTGTGTGGACCAGGTGTTTACAGTGAAACATATAAGTGAACAGTATTTAGATAAGGCTAAAGAGGTCTTTGTGGCATTTATGGATTTGGAAAAGGCGTATGACAGGGTGGATAGGGGGGCAATGTGGCAGATGTTGCAAGTGTATGGTGTAGGAGGTAGGTTACTGAAAGCAGTGAAGAGTTTTTACGAGGATAGTGAGGCTCAAGTTAGAGTATGTAGGAAAGAGGGAAATTTTTTCCCAGTAAAAGTAGGCCTTAGACAAGGATGTGTGATGTCACCGTGGTTGTTTAATATATTTATAGATGGGGTTGTAAGAGAAGTAAATGCGAGGGTCTTGGCAAGAGGCGTGGAGTTAAAAGATAAAGAATCACACACAAAGTGGGAGTTGTCACAGCTGCTCTTTGCCGATGACACTGTGCTCTTGGGAGATTCTGAAGAGAAGTTGCAGAGATTGGTGGATGAATTTGGTAGGGTGTGCAAAAGAAGAAAATTAAAGGTGAATACAGGAAAGAGTAAGGTTATGAGGATAACAAAAAGATTAGGTGATGAAAGATTGAATATCAGATTGGAGGGAGAGAGTATGGAGGAGGTGAACGTATTCAGATATTTGGGAGTGGACGTGTCAGCGGATGGGTCTATGAAAGATGAGGTGAATCATAGAATTGATGAGGGAAAAAGAGTGAGTGGTGCACTTAGGAGTCTGTGGAGACAAAGAACTTTGTCCTTGGAGGCAAAGAGGGGAATGTATGAGAGTATAGTTTTACCAACGCTCTTATATGGGTGTGAAGCGTGGGTGATGAATGTTGCAGCGAGGAGAAGGCTGGAGGCAGTGGAGATGTCATGTCTGAGGGCAATGTGTGGTGTGAATATAATGCAGAGAATTCGTAGTTTGGAAGTTAGGAGGAGGTGCGGGATTACCAAAACTGTTGTCCAGAGGGCTGAGGAAGGGTTGTTGAGGTGGTTCGGACATGTAGAGAGAATGGAGCGAAACAGAATGACTTCAAGAGTGTATCAGTCTGTAGTGGAAGGAAGGCGGGGTAGGGGTCGGCCTAGGAAGGGTTGGAGGGAGGGGGTAAAGGAGGTTTTGTGTGCGAGGGGCTTGGACTTCCAGCAGGCATGCGTGAGCGTGTTTGATAGGAGTGAATGGAGACAAATGGTTTTTAATACTTGACGTGCTGTTGGAGTGTGAGCAAAGTAACATTTATGAAGGGATTCAGGGAAACCGGCAGGCCGGACTTGAGTCCTGGAGATGGGAAGTACAGTGCCTGCACTCTGAAGGAGGGGTGTTAATGTTGCAGTTTAAAAACTGTAGTGTAAAGCACCCTTCTGGCAAGACAGTGATGGAGTGAATGATGGTGAAAGTTTTTCTTTTTCGGGCCACCCTGCCTTGGTGGGAATCGGCCGGTGTGATAATAAAAAAAAAAATAATATATATATATATATATATATATATATATGTATATATATATATATGTATATACATATACATATATATATATATATATATATATATATATATATATATATATATATATATATATATATATATATATATATATATATATGTATAATTTTTTTTTTTAGTATAGGATGGGGTCCACCTCTGGTGTAAATTGTGGGACCCACAGCCTCGGACAAGTGGATAAAAAGGCTTCAAGGAAGAATATTTGGATTCCTTCCTGAAGCCGTTTGAATATTCCACTTCCCCTACCACCCCATCTTTTAATATAATTTTTTATATATAAATATATATATAAATATATATATATATATATATATATATATATATATATATATATATATATATATATATATATATATATATATATATATATATATATATATATATATATATATATATATCTTGCCAGAAGGGTGTTTTACACTACAGTTTTTAAACTGCAACATTAACACCCCTCCTTCAGAGTGCAGGCACTGTACTTCCCATCTCCAGGACTCAAGTCCGACCTTCCGGTTTCCCTGAACCCCTTCATAAATGTTACTTTGCTCACACTCCAACAGCACGTCAAGTATTAAAAACCATTTGTCTCCATTCACTCCTATCAAACAAGCTCACGCATGCCTGCTGGAAGTCCAAGCCCCGCGCACACAAACCCTCCTTTACCCCCTCCTTCCAACCTTTCATAGGCCGACCCCTACCCCGCCTTCCTTCCACTACAGACTGATACACTCTTGAAGTCACTCTGTTTCGCTCCATTCTCTCTACATGTCCGAACCACCTCAACAACCCTTCCTCAGCCCTCTGGACAACAGTTTTGGTAATCCCGCACCTCCTCCTAACTTCCAAACTACGAATTCTCTGCATTATATTCACACCACACATTGCCCTCAGACATGACATCTCCACTGCATCCAGCCTTCTCCTCTCTGCAACATTCATCACCCATGCTTCACACCCATGTAAGAGCGTTGGTAAAACTATACTCTCATACATTCCCCCCTTTGCCTCCAAGGACAAAGTTCTTTGTCTCCACTGACTCCTAAGTGCACCACTCACCCTTTTCCCCTCATCAATTCTATGATTCACCTCATCTTTCATTGACCCATCCGCTGACACATCCACTCCCAAATATCTGAATACATTCACCTCCTCCATACTCTCTCCCTCCAATCTGATATCCAATCTTTCATCACCTAATCTTTTTGTTATCCTCATAACCTTACTCTTTCCTGTATTCATTTTTAATTTTCTTCTTTTGCACTCCCTACCAAATTCATCCACCAATCTCTGCAACTTCTCTTCAGAATCTCCCAAGAGCACAGTGTCATCAGCAAAGAGCAACTGTGACAACTCCCACTTTATGTGTGATTCTTTATCTTTTAACTCCACGCCTCTTGCCAAGACCCTCGCATTTACTTCTCTTACAACCCCATCTACAAATATATTAAACAACCACGGTGACATCACACATCCTTGTCTAAGGCCTACCTTTACTGGGAAATAATTTCCCTCTTTCCTACATACTCTAACTTGAGCCTCACTATCCTCGTAAAAACTCTTCACTGCTTTCAGTAACCTACCTCCTACACCATACACTTGCAACATCTGCCACATTGCGTCCCTATCCAACCTGTAATACGCCTTTTCCAAATCCATAAATGCCACAAAGACCTCTTTAGCCTTATCTAAATACTGTTCACTTATATGTTTCACTGTAAACACCTGGCCCACACACCCCCTACCTTTCCTAAAGCCTCCTTGTTCATCTGCTATCCTATTCTCCGTCTTACTCTTAATTCTTTCAATAATAGCTCTACCATACACTTTACCAGGTATACTCAACAGACTTATCCCCCTATAATTTTTTCACTCTCTTTTCTCCCCTTTGCCTTTATACAAAGGAACTATGCATGCTCTCTGCCAATCCCTAGGTACCTTACCCTCTTCCATACATTTATTAAATAATTGCACCAACCACTCCAAAACTATATCCCCACCTGCTTTTAACATTTCTATCTTTATCCCATCAATCCCGGCTGCCTTATCCCCTTTCATTTTATCTACTGCCTCACGAACTTCCCCCACACTCACAACTGGCTCTTCCTCACTCCTACAAGATATTATTCCTCCTTGCCCTATACACGATATCACAGCTTCCCTATCTTCATCAACATTTAACAATTCCTCAAAATATTCCCTCCATCTTCCCAATACCTCTAACTCTCCATTTAATAACTCTCCTCTCCTATTTTTAACTAACAAATCCATTTGTTCTCTAGGCTTCCTTAACTTGTTAATCTCACTCCAAAACTTTTTCTTATTTTCAACAAAATTTGTTGATAGCATCTCACCCACTCTCTCATTTGCTCTCTTTTTACATTGCTTCCCCACTCTCTTAACCTCTCTCTTTTTCTCCATATACTCTTCCCTCATTGTATCACTTCTACTTTGCAAAAACTTCTCATATGCTAACTTTTCTCCCTTACTACTCTCTTTACATCATCATTCCATCAATCGCTCCTCTTCCCTCCCGCACCCACTTTCCTGTAACCACAGACTTCTGCTGAACACTCTAACACTACATTTTTAAACCTACCCCATACCTCTTCGACCCCATTGCCTATGCTCTCATTAGCCCATCTATCCTCCAATAGCTGTTTATATCTTACCCTAACTGCCTCCTCTTCTAGTTTATAAACCTTCACCTCTCTCTTCTCTGATGCTTCTATTCTCCTTGTATCCCATCTACCTTTTACTCTCAGTGTAGCTACAACTAGAAAGTGATCTGATATATCTGTGGCCCCTCTATAAACATGTACATCCTGAAGTCTACTCAACAGTCTTTTATCTACCAATACATAATCCAACAAACTACTGTCATTTCGACCTACATCATATCTTGTATACTTATTTATCCTCTTTTTCTTAAAATATGTATTACCTATAACTAAACCCCTTTCTATACAAAGTTCAATCAAAGGGCTCCCATTATCATTTACACCTGGCACCCAAAGCTTACTTACCACACCCTCTCTAAAAGTTTCTCCTACTTTAGCATTCAGGTCCCTTACCACAATTACTCTCTCACTTGGTTCAAAGGCTCCTATACATTCACTTAACATCTCTCAAAATCTCTCTCTCTCCTCCGCATTCCTCTCTTCTCCAGATACATACACGCTTATTACGGCCCACTTTTCGCATCCAACTTTTACTTTAATCCACATAATTCTTGAATTTACACATTCATTTTCTCTTTTCTCCTTCCATAACTGATCCTTCAACATTACTGCTATATATATATATATATATATATATATATATATATATATATATATATATATATATATATATATATATATATATATATATATATATATATATATATATATATATATATATATATATATATATATATATATATATATATATATATATATATATATATTTTATATATATATATATGTATATATATATATATATATATATATATATATATATATATATATATATATATATATATATATATATATAAATATATATTTATATATATTTATATATATATATATACATATATATATATATACATATATATATATACATACATATATAAATATATATATATACATATATATATATATACATATACATACATATATAAATATATATATATATATACATATATATATATATATATATACATATACATATATATATATATATATATATATATATATATATATATATATATATATATATTTATATATATATTTATATATATATATATTTATATATATATATATATATATATATATATATATATATATATATATATATATATATATATATATATATATATATATATTATATATATATATATATATATATATATATATATACATACAAAACAACCACTCTGAAAGAATAGAGAAATTCCAAGCGCAATCGTGACTACTCACATTATCAAGGAACTATGAAAGTACAGCATCCAAGGAAGCTATATAAGGGGTCTGGCCAACACCTCACTATCAGATCCCACAACGGTTAAACACCTGACACGCGCTGGCCCAACTGGACAGGTCCTTTGCACAACTCACCAACAAACTATTCTACCCAAGAAAATTTAAAAATTATTATTTGTCCAGTGTATTATTAAATTCTTCCCAAATTCTATTAATTATAAATGGATCTAATTTATATAAACCAAAGGAAATATTCATATTATTGTCAAAACTGCTTTTTATGAAACAAGATTCAATTATATTCCTGTCGACCATGGACTTGCTTGATACTACTTTCTCAACTTTTTGAAAATCAATTGGATGGTTAAAATCTCTTACATGAATAAATAGAGCATTGGAATCTTGTCCAGTTCTAATGCTATATTTATGTTGTTTTAATCTTAGTTCGAGATTTTTACCAGTTTGACCGTAATAAACTTTATCGCAAATTTTACAAGGTATCTTATAGACACATCCATCAGCATTTTGGGGGGAATTCTTTATCAAAAGTATTTTTACTGTATCAAGATTTTTGAATACAACTTTAATATTAAAAGTCTTAAGAAGAGAAGGCATATCAACCAAGTTTTCATGGTAAGGGAGAACCAACATATTTTTAGTTGAATAAGGCTGGTTGTCCCTTTTTGGATTGTAAAAAGTATTTCTAGCAACTTTAAAAGATTTATCAATTACATTTCTTGAGTATTTTAAATCATTACCTATTTCATAAATTTTGGATATTTCCTCATCTATGAACTCAGAACTACAAATTCGTAAAGCTCTCAAAAACATTGATGAGAAAACAGACAGTTTGACTCTATCTTGATGCGAGGAATAATAGTGGACATAAGAACAGTTATTTGTAGGTTTTCTGTAAATTTTAAATTTGAATTCATTATTTCCCTTAATAATTAAAACATCTAGAAAAGGCAATGAGTTATTTTCTTCAAACTCAACAGTAAAGTTTATAGAATGGGCTAAGTTATTTAATTTTCCAAGGAAATGATGTATATCTACATTTTTGGGCATAAGACACAAAATATCATCAACATATCTGAACCATTTAGCTCTATTAGGGAGGATTGTGTTAAGCAACCTTGTTTCAAAAAATTCCATGTATAGGTACTAAGAACAGGTGAAAGAGGATTTCCCATTGCCATACCAAACTTCTGAGTGTAAAACTTATCATTAAATACAAATTTTGCATCAACAATGCAAAGTTTAATAAGTTTAATGATAGTAGGAACTGGCAATGGTAAATCATAGTTAACGAGTTCTTCAGATAAGAAACTTAATAAATCATCAACAGGAACTTTCGTAAACAAGAAAGTAACATCAAAACTAACCATGTTAAAATCATTTAAGTCAGTCAAGGAGCTTAATTTATCAAGATTCCAATGCTCTATTTATTAATGTAAGAGATTTTAATCATCCAATTGATTTTCAAGAAGTTGAGAAAGTAGTATCAAGCAAGTCCATGGTCGACAGGAATATAATTGAATCTTGTTTCATAAAAAGCAGTTTTGACAATAATATGAATATTTCCTTTGGTTTATATAAATTAGATCCATTCATAATTAATAGAATTTGGGAAGAATTTAATAATACACTGGACAAATAATAATTTTTTAATTTTCTTGGGTAGAATAGTTTGTTGGTGAGTTGTGCAAAGGACCTGTCCAGTTGGGCCGGCACGCGTCAGGTGTTTAACAGTTGTGGGATCTGATAGTGAGGTGTTGGCCAGACCCCTTATATAGCTTCCTTGGATGCTTTATTTTCATAGTTCCTTGATAATGTGAGTAATCACGAAAGCGCTTGGAATTTCTCTATTCTTTCAGAGTGGTTGTTTTGCATATTCTGAAATCACCTGTTTACTGTGATCTTATTGCATATATATATATATATATATATATATATATATATATATATATATATATATATATATATATATATATATATATATATATATATATATATATATATATATATATATATATGTGTGTGTGTGTGTGTGTGTGTGTGTGTGTGTGTGTGTGTGTGTGTAATATCATTTACCAAAGTGCGTCAGGCCAAGACTCGACCCCACGACACATTGTCCTACCTCAAGAGACAACTCAATGTGCATGTCACCTTGCTACTGAGCCAGCGATCCTACAAAGATCACGCTTCCAGCAGAACCTTGCGCATCTGCAGTCCAGAGTACTTAGAGGACGAAATCAGCAAGATATTCAACATAGGCACAAAACTACGATATCCTAAGGATTTTGTCGAGAAGGCACTAATGTCAGCAAGAAAGACTTTCTACAGGACTGAACCTAAGGAAGTGATGGCCAGGAAAAATGTACTAGTTTTACCGTACGATGAGAACCTGGTTTGCTTACATAAGGCATTAAAAAAGATCAATATGAATCTTGCTTTCAAAAACATTGGGACAGTGAAACAAAGGATGATTAAAAGCACCCTCCAACAAAGTTGGTGGGGTTTACAAGGTCCCATGTACTCAGTGTCCTCTCTCATATACAGGTCAAACATGTAAAATTCTGGAAACCACAATAGCCCAACATAAACACTCAGTCAGAACAGGGCAAGAGTCGAACGCTATCTTTAACCATGTTACTTCCTGTAATCACCCACCGGGGTGGGATGCTGCCCAGATTATTGTAGCAAACAGTTCTGTCATAGAAAGAAACATAATAGAATCTTTCCTCTGGAAACATGACAAGAATACCGTATAAAGATTGAGACACTTATACAACACATGGGAATCTTTATTGTGGAAACTCTTCGCCAAATAGTTGCCATTTATCACACATAAGAATACCGTATATAACTCAAATTATGTGTTATACATGCTCGATAGCTATTTAGTAGAGTCCATTGTACACAACCTTAAGCAACAATGCTATACAAAATCACAGGATTACTCATTGTGTCATACGGTATCATGATGGGATGGTGACGCTCGATCAGTCGTCTAGGCACCAAAACACCAATGTACGTCAGTTAGTGTATGGTTATATAATGCGTTTAGCTGTAATTTTACCATACACTGACAGGTACACAAAATTACCTGGTTACATAGGTAGTGGGGGTAAAGGATACTAGAAGTAGAAATCTGGATAAGAGAAATATTATAGGAATGTTGTAGAAGAATCCCAAGGCATATTAAACGATACTGAGAAGAATAATTGACAATATTTAGGAAAATATAGAAAAATACTCCTCATTGCCCCTAAAACTGAGAACATTCGAGTACCCCAGAACAGGACATTTAAACGGACGAAGAGCACATTCATTCCCTTTCTTTTATTAATTAAAAAGGTTGCACAAAATAATAGCAATCCATACATATAATTTCCACTGAGAAACGTATTTTCTCAGGTCACATGACCTGTTCTAAACGGCTAGAAAAAGCTTGGGGCGGAATATTATATCTTCTAATTTCATAATTCTTGACTTCTCAAAACTCTCTTACCCAATATGGAGGATGAGGATGGTGGTAGTGCTGTTGTGACACTGACCGTTGGCCCACACTCTAAGAGAGCCAGCTCATGATGACACACTGAGAAGTGTGTAAGTACTTGGGCTAAAGATTTCCACCCTCGTGGCTTGTTTTGCATAGTTAAGCTCGCCTGTCTGCCATTGTTTTCGTATATATATATATATATATATATATATATATATATATATATATATATATATATATATATATATATATATATATATATATATATATATATATATATATATATATATATATATATATGGGAGACTTTTGCTGCTCCAGCACCAAACCCTAGTGCAGCAATAGCTCACAAACAGTCAAGTTGAAATGGCCCGATCGCTGAAAAGTTGCTTGCCAACATGCCCAGGGCTGCAACATCAGATAGGGAGACTGCCTGTCTCCAGGCTGTGAGCGCACTTCACTCCAGGGACTTCCTCCAAACAGTTCCCATATCGGCAATGGGAACGCGACTCGACCCTAAGACCCTCCTTATTGCAATGGCTCTGTGTCTTGCTGCCCCAATTCACACAGAATATACGTGTATTTGCGGGAAGCACAAGCAGATCAATACGGTATACATGGTCTTAACTATTATAAAACCAAGGGCTGGCATGCAAGACACAATGAGGTCAACGACATCATTAAGAGAACCCTTGCTACAACTGGATGCCCAGCCGAGAGGGTGCCCCGATCACTAGCAGCCAACAATACCCACAGCCCAGCAAACTGCCCCGACAGGATCACCATCTATCCTTGGATGAATGGCAAGCTCTTAGCATGGGACTATACCTGTGTGTCCACACTGGCTGACACCTATATCCATCACAGTGTGGGGCGACAGGGAGGAGCTGCTGACCACAAGGAGGAGTACAAGATCAGCAAGTACAGGGACAAAAGTCAACAGTATCAATTTGTCCCAGTGGGATCAGTGACCTTGGGATCATGGGGAAAAAATGCCACACGTTTCCTTAAAGAATTGGGTTCCAGACTCATCGACACCACCAGGGACCCAAGGGCAGCCACTTTCATGTTCCAGCGCCTCAGCATGGCCATCTAGAGGGAAAATGCTTGCTGCATACTTGGCTTGTGTCCGGCTTCAGAGGAGCTGGAGGAAATTCATGATCTTTAATACATTGTACCATTGTACTCATGTTTGTGTTTTTCTGTAAATTTTTTCTGTTTATTAATAAATGTTCACATAGAATATAAAATATATAGGGGATGGTAGGAGAAGAAAATATTCAAACAGCTCCGGGGAGAACCTTGAGTTTTCCCGGAGGTACGTTTATTGTCTTCTCTGAGGATGAGGGTCCCCATTCCAGCTATAGAGGTGGTACTTCCCTGTATTTTTACTAATATATATATATATATATATATATATATATATATATATATATATATATATATATATATATATATATATATATGTATATATATATATATATATATATATATATATATATATATATATATATATATATATATATATATATATATATATAAATATATATATATATATATATATATATATATATATATATATATATATATATATATATATATATATATATATATATATATATATATATATATATATATATATATGTATATGTATATTCAGTAGAACATCGGTTCTCGTATACCCTAGTTTGTATGTAAAACAGTCTTGGGCCCTTGACACTTATTGAATTATTTATTTCTTATTACATTCATGGCACTCATGCCTTTTATTGTAGAAATGTTGCGCTATCTACCAAGTCAAAGACTTCCCAGAGAGAGGACTCACCCTCGTTCAGAAGAACAACCTGCTCCAGACATAAGGAAAAACGGAAGCAGTTTCTCTTGAAAGTTGTTGGGGAATTTCGGCAAGAGTTTCCCGACACTTACAAGTATTGTGGCACCATAAAACAATCCTTCTCCCGCCATATAGGGAGGCTATTACTAGTGAAGACGTCTCCCGCCATATAGGGAGGCTATTACTAGTGAAGACTTCTCCAACCATATAAGGAGGCTATTACTAGTGAAGACTTATCCCGCCATATAGGGAGGCTATTACTAGTGAAGACTTATCCCGCCATATAGGGAGGCTATTACTAGTGAAGACTTCTCCCACCATATAAGGAGGCTATTACTAGTGAAGACTTATCCCGCCATATAGGGAGGCTATTACTAGTGAAGACTTATCCCGCCATATAGGGAGGCTATTACTAGTGAAGACTTCTCCCACCATATAAGGAGGCTATTACTAGTGAAGACTTCTCCCACCATATAGGGAGGCTATTACTAGTGAAGACTTCTCCCACCATATAGGGAGGCTATTACTAGTGAAGACTTCTCCCACCATATAAGGAGGCTATTACTAGTGAAGACTTCTCCCGCCATATAGGGAGGCTATTACTAGTGAAGACTTATCCCGCCATAAAAGGAGGCTGTTACTAGTGAAGACTTCTCCCACCATATAAGGAGGCTATTACTAGTGAAGACTTATCCCGCCATATAGGGAGGCTATTACTAGTGAAGACTTCTCCTGCCATATAGGGAGGCTATTACTAGTGAAGACTTCTCCTGCCATATAGGGAGGCTATTACTAGTGAAGACTTCTCCCGCCATATAGGGAGGCTATTACTAGTGAAGACTTCTCCCGCCATATAGGGAGGCTATTACTAGTGAAGACTTCTCTACCGCCATATAGGGAGGCTATTACTAGTGAAGACTTCTCCCCACCATATAAGGAGGCTATTACTAGTGAAGACTTCTCCCACCGTATAGGGAGGCTATTACTAGTGAAGACTTCTCCCAAATATATAAGGAAGGTATTACTAGTGAAGACTTCTCCCACCGTATAGGGAGGCTATTACTAGTGAAGACTTCTCCCGCCATGTAGGGAGGCTATTACTAGTGAAGACTTCTCCTGCCATATAGGGAGGCTATTACTAGTGAAGACTTCTCCCGCCATATAGGGAGGCTATTACTAGTGAAGACTTCTCCTGCCACATAGGGAGGCTATTACTAGTGAAGACTTCTCCCGCCATATAGGGAGGCTATTACTAGTGAAGACTTCTCCCGCCATATAGGAAGGCTATTACTAGTGAAGACTTCTCCTGCCATATAGGGAGGCTATTACTAGTGAAGACTTCTCCTGCCACATAGGGAGGCTATTACTAGTGAAGACTTCTCCTGCCACATTGGGAGGCAAGCCCCTCGCACACAAAACCTCCTTTATCCCCTCCCTCCAACCTTTCCTAGGCCGACCCCTACCCCGCCTTCCTTCCACTACAGACTGATACACTCTTGAAGTTATACTGTTTCGCTCCATTCTCTCTACATGTCCGAACCACCTCAATAACCCTTCCTCAGGCCTGTGGACAACAGTTTTGGTAATCCCGCACCTCCTCCTAACTTCCAAACTACGAATTCTCTGCATTATATTCACACCACACATTGCTGAACACTCTAACACTACATTTTTAAACTTACCCCATACCTCTTCGACCCCATTGCCTATGCTCTCATTAGCCCATCTATCCTCCAATAGCTGTTTATATCTTACCCTAACTGCCTCCTCTTTTAGTTTATAAACCTTCACCTCTCTCTTCCCTGATGCTTCTATTCTCCTTGTATCCCATCTACCTTTTACTCTCAGTGTAGCTACAACTAGAAAGTGATCTGATATATCTGTGGCCCCTCTATAAACATGTACATCCTGAAGTCTACTCAACAGTCTTTTATCTACCAATACATAATCCAACAAACTACTGTCATTTCGCCCTACATCATATCTTGTATACTTATTTATCCTCTTTTTCTTAAAATATGTATTACCTATAACTAAACCCCTTTCTATACAAAGTTCAATCAAAGGGCTCCCATTATCATTTACACCTGGCACCCCAAACTTACCTACCACACCCTCTCTAAAAGTTTCTCCTACTTCATTCAGGTCCCCTACCACAATTACTCTCTCACTTAGTTCAAAGGCTCCTATACATTCACTTAACATCTCCCAAAATCTCTCTCTCTCCTCTGCATTCCTCACTTCTCCAGGTGCATACACGCTTATTATGACCCACTTCTCGCATCCAACCTTTACTTTAATCCACATAATTCTTGAATTTACACATTCATATTCTCTTTTCTCCTTCCATAACTGATCATTCAACATTACTGCTACCCCTTCCTTTGCTCTAACTCTCTCAGATACTCCAGATTTAATCCCATTTATTTCCCCCCACCGAAACTCCCCTACCCCCTTCAGCTTTGTTTCGCTTAGGGCCAGGACATCCAACTTCTTTTCATTCATAACATTAGCAATCATCTGTTTCTTGTCATCTGCACTACATCCACGCACATTCAAGCATCCCAGTTTTATAAAGTTTTTCTTCTCCTCTTTTTTAGTAAATATCTACAGGACATTTACAGGACATTTATATATAATGTCGTGCCGAATAGGCAGAACTTGCGATCTTGGCTTAAATAGCAACGATCATCTTGCCATATAGGGCAAGTGAAAATTTGTGTATGCAATAATTTCGCCAAAATCATCCTGAACCTAACGAAAAAAAATATATTTCACTGTGTTTGTTTAGTATTAAATTATTGTAAACAAATCTAAAATATATTTAGTTGGGTTAGGCTAAAATAAATTGCTCTTGTTATAATAAGGTTAGGTAAGTTTTCTAAAATTCTTTTGGAGCAAAATTAAAAATTTTTACATTAACATTAATGAAAAAAATATATCTTTAAACGTATAAGAGAAAATTTTGGAAAGGACTTAATTTTCAATGAGTTCTTGCTAACTGACCAGTTTTACATATTCGGCATATATATATATATATATATATATATATATATATATATATATATATATATATATATATATATATATATATATATGTATATATAATTGTATTTGTTTGTGTGTGTGTGTGTGTGTGTGTAATGTCTTGTTTTATCCATATTTTTCTTTAATTTTCTCATATATTTTATTTAGTTTTCAATAGTTTAGCAAGATCCTTTTTTGAAGATTTCTCTCTAGTAGTAATTTTTTCAACCTGTTTACGTCAAGCTTCCACGAAGGAGCAATAAATCAAGGCTTGGTGTGACCAGTCCGTCCCAGAGAGTATTAAACCAGAGGGAGAAGAAGAGAGAGACAGTTTAAAGAGCTTATCTGCGGATCTCATCTTAAGTCGCTTGTAGGTCCTTTTGAGTCTGCTGTCTGTTGGCTTGTTTTGCCTGACTGCTTTGTGTCTGCTTGATTGCCCCTCTGTGCCCCTTTTTTTCATGCCTGCCTGCCTGCCTGCCTGCCTCCTTGCTTGCCTGCCTCCTTGCTTGCCTACCTGCCTGTCTGCCTGCCTGCCTGACTGTCTGCCTGTCTGCCTGCCTCTTTGCCTGCCTGCCTGTGTTGTTGCCTAACTAAATGCCTACATACCTGCTTGTTGTATTGCTTTCCTGCTTCTCTCTCTCTCTCTCTCTCTCTCTCTCTCTCTCTCTCTCTCTCTCTCTCTCTCTCCCTCTCCCTACCTGCCTGCTTGCTTATCTACCTACCTGCCTGCTTGCATATCTACCTACCTGCCTGCCTACCCTCCTGTCAGTCTACGTGCCTCTCTTCCAGTTTTCCTGTCTTCCTGCCTTACTGCTTGTCTTCTTTTCTTCTTATTATTCTACCTGGCCACCAGCTTGCCTGCCTGTCTGGCTGTCTCCTTACATGGCTTTCTACCTAGTTGTTTATCTGGCAACATATTTACCTGCTTGTACGTAGGTACCAATTGAATATCAAAGGAGGGTGAAGGTTTTATGTGGTGACATTGAGAAAGTTATGAGATGGTCATGATGATGTTTGAAGGTGATCATAAGGATTTTTTAATGTGATCCTGAGGATCTTGTGAGGTGGCCATGAGGATTTTGTAAAGTGGCCATGAGGACCTTGTAAGATGGCCATGAGGGTACTGTAAGGTGATCATGAGGATCTTGTCAGGCAGTTATGAAGGGGATTCACTCTTGACTCAATACAGGGTTATGATGATTACTTTGGTGAATCTTGCTCTAGCTAACACACCGAAGAATTTTTTTTCCTTTTTTTTTTAAAGTTTTAAATATGATATTTTTCGACGTTACTAATATTCGTTTCGGGGCACTAAAAAAATATCACCTGCTATTAATGAATAAAGTATTTGTCGTAATGTCATACTAAAGAGTCGACTTAAGGTACTTAGTGTGGAAAGTTCGTAGATGATTTTTCACTGCTATAGATGCTAAATGCTGACATCTTGGCAGAAAAACATTCGATGTGTGCCTTAACATAAAAAGCAGAGTCCTCTAACAATACTCTGGTTAACACAATACGGCAAAGTGATGCCTAACTAGTTTTCTAATACATTTGGAATGGTAGAATAGGTTACAAATGCTCTATTATTTATATTAGCCAGAAACACATTACGATTTTGCAACTCATTTTAAATATAAACATAATGGCGATATGTTTAGGTAACTGGTAGGGGACAGTCCACCTTGCCTGAGCTTGCTACATAGATAGCTCGGTAGATAGCGAGTTAGGAGCAATGCAAGATAATGCAAACATAGGTAGACTAGAGAGTGGTTTATTGGCAGTGGGTACACCAGGCAAACAAGGGTGAGGGTGAGCCAGTGCCAAGGGGGTAGATGCTCGGAGCACAGCTAGAGCAAAAGCGAGGAAGAGGCAGGGTCTCGTGGCCTCACACTAACTCATTTACAGGGCCACCTAACAAGCCTATGGAGTACAGGGCCACCTAGCAAGGCCTATGGGAAACAAAGACTAGTACGGGATATTTAAATTACGGTTAGTAACCTCGTTACATCGCTTGGCCACGCACCTCGGGTCGTCTTGACCCGACAGCACTGGAGTGCAGAAAGTGAACACTGAAATGATTCCTATGGAACATGGCTTTCGTTTACCTTTTTACAAAAATGATAAAACAACTGGGGCCTAGAAGCTCTTCAACACTAGCTACGGAAGAGAAAAAGGCCTGCTGAACTTCTGGCGAAGATGGCGACGAAAGGGGCCAGGGGACGTCAAGACAACATTGGAGCATATACATTCTCTGTACCGCTGTCTCACAGGGATCCACAGGACGTCAGGCGTTGTCTGTACTTTATGAGACGCATCTGTAAAGCAATGACTGGCAGTAACATTTTATAGGGTGTGATCCGAGGACATACGGTGGTGTAGGTGCCTCTGAGCTAATTTTATTCTACTCCCCGTTTATATCAGTCGTTCGTGGTTACAATAATATAAAATACTGTTCGTGGAGGCAAGCACACCAAACGGGGAGTAGAATGAAATTAATTCAGAGGCATCCACACCACCGTATGTCCTCGGATCACAGTAAAACACCTAGCTCTGCTGAGTGCGTGATTCTAGTAGCATTGCTTGGTCCTGTGGGTTAGAGTGTCATGAGTGATTTTCGCTCACCATGGGGTGGGCCAAAATGATTTGTTCGAATCCTCGTCTAGTTACAGAGTTATTATTGATTCAATACCACTTGTTCATGGTTACAAAAAAATATAAAATACTGATCGTGAAGGCTAATACACCAAACAGGGAATAGAATGAAATTGGCTCAGAGGCACTCACACCACCGTATGTCTTCTGATCACGGTAAAACACATAGCTCTGCTGGGTGCGTGATTCTTGTAGGATTGCGTGGTCTTGTGGGTTAGTGTCATGTGTGATTTTTGCTCGCCATGGGGAGGGCCAAAAACGACATGGGTTTGAATCCTCCGCTAGTTGCAGTGTTATTGATTCAGTAACACTCGTTCGTGGTTACAATAATATAAAATACTGCTCATGGAGGTTAGTACACCAAACGGGGAGTAGAATGAAATTAGTTCAGAGGCATCCACACCACCATATATCCTCGGATCATGGTAAAACACCTAGCTCTGCTGGGTGCGTGATTCTTGTAGGATTGCTCTAACCCACCCACGAGGCGGGCTGAAACAATCCCCCGGCTAGTCGCAGTGTTGCTAGTGATTAAATAACACTCGTTCGTGGTTACAATACTACATTTACTGCTTGTGGAGGCTAGTGCACCATACAGGGAGTAGAATGAAATTAGCTCTAAGGCACCCACACCATCGTATGTCCTCGGGTCACGGTACAACACCTAGCTCTGCTGGGTGCTTGATTCTTGTAGGATTGTATGGTCCAGTGGGTTAGAGCACCATAAATTTTCGCTCAACATGAGGCCGGCTATAACAGCATGGGTTCCATCCCCTGGCTAGTCGCACCCATATAAGAGCACACACACACACACACACACACACACACACACACACACACACACACACACACACACACACACACACACACACACACACACACACACACACACACACACATATATATATATATATATATATATATATATATATATATATATATATATATATATATATATATATATATGCAAAACAACCACTCTGAAAGAATAGAGAAATTCCAAGCGCTTTCGTGACTACTCACATTATCAAGGAACTATGAAAGTAAAGCATCCAAGGAAACTATATAAGGGGTCTGGCCGGCACCTCACTATCAGATCCCACAACGGTTTAAACACCTGACGCGCGCCGACCCAACTTGGATAGGTCCTTGGCACAACTCACCCCACAAACTATTCTACCCAAGAAATAAGAAATTTTAAAGATTATTTGTCCAGTGTATTATTAAATTCTTCCCAAATTCTATTAATTATAAATGGATCTAATTTATATAAACCAAAGGAAATATTCATATTATTGTCAAAACTGCTTTTTATGAAACAAGATTCAATTATATTCCTGTCGACCATGGACTTGCTTGATACTACTTTCTCAACTTTTTGAAAATCAATTGGATGGTTAAAATCTCTTACATGAATAAATAGAGCATTGGAATCTTGTCCAGTTCTAATGCTATATTTATGTTGTTTTAATCTTAGTTCGAGATTTTTACCAGTTTGACCGTAATAAACTTTATCGCAAATTTTACAAGGAATCTTATAGACACATCCATCAGCATTTTGGGGGGAATTCTTTATCAAAAGTTTTTTTACTGTATCAAGATTTTTGAATACAACTTTAATATTAAAAGTCTTAAGAAGAGAAGGCATATCAACCAAGTTTTCATGGTAAGGGAGAACCAACATATTTTTAGTTGAATAAGGCTGGTTGTCCCTTTTTGGATTGTAAAAAGTATTTCTAGCAACTTTAAAAGATTTATCAATTACAAACACTATGTCATAGTGTTTGCTTACGTGTCTTTCTAAACCAACTTGTCGGTATTTATTACCAAGGTTGGTTGTGAGGTAAGACACATATGCAACAGTTAGGTATCTTTATTATGAAACGTTTCGCCTACACAGTAGGCTTCTTCAGTCAAGTACAGAAAAGTTGATAGAAGCAGAAGATACTTGAAGACGATGTAATCAGTCCATCATCCTTAAAGTTTTGAGGTGGTCAGTCCCTCAGTCTGGAGAAGAGCATTGTTCCATAGTATGAAACAATATATTGTTTCATACTATGGAACAATGCTCTTCTCCAGACTGAGGGACTGACCACCTCAAAACTTTAAGGATGATGGACTGATTACATCGTCTTCAAGTATCTTCTGCTTCTATCAACTTTTCTGTACTTGACTGAAGAAGCCTACTGTGTAGGCGAAACGTTTCATAATAAAGATACCTAACTGTTGCATATGTGTCTTACCTAACAACCTGTCGGTATTTTATACCATTTTAATGTTCAAGGTTGGTTGTCCCTTTTTGGGTTGTAAAAAGTATTTCTAGCAATTTTAAATGATTTATCAATTACATTTCTCGGGTATTTCAGATCAATGGCTATTTCATAAATTTTGGATATTTCTTCATCTAAGAACTCTGGACTACAAATACGTAAAGCTCTCAAAAACATTGATGAGAAAACAGACAGTTTAACTCTATCTTGATGGGAAGAATAATAGTGTACATAGGAACAGTTATTTGTAGGTTTTCTGTAAATTTTAAATTTTAAATCATTATTGCTCTTAATAATTAAAACATCTAGAAAAGGCAATGAGTTATTTTCCTCAAACTCAACAGCAAAGTTTATTACGGCCAAACTGGTAAAAATCTCGAACTTAGATTAAAACAACATAAATATAGTATTAGAACTGGACAAGATTCCAATGCTCTATTTATTCATGTGAGAGATTTTAACCATCCAATTGATTTTCAAAAAGCTGAAAAAGTTGTATCAAGCAAGTCCATGGTTGACAGAAATATAATTGAATCTTGTTTCAAAAAAGCAGTTTTGAAAATAATATGAATATTTCCTTAGGTTTATATAAATTAGACTCATTTATAATTAATAAAATTTTGTTAGAGTTTAATAATAAATTGGACAAATAATAAACCTTATTTCTTGGGTAGAATATTTTGTTAGTGGGATGTCGTGAGGACCTGTCTAGTTGGACCAGCGGACCTACTGCAGTGTTCCTCTTTTCTTATGAGTCCTGTATTGTCGCGTGTCAGGTGTTTCTTTGTTGTGGGGTTTGACTGTGAGGTGTAGTCTAAGCCTTTTAATTGCCTACCTTTGATGTATTACTTTCATAGTTCCTTGACAATGTGAGTAGTCACGAAAGCGCTTGGAATTTCACTACTTTTTCACAGTGGTTGTTTTGCATATTTTAAAATCACCTGTTTACTCTGATCTTATTGCATATATATATATATATATATATATATATATATATATATATATATATATATATATATATATGCTCTTATATGGGTGTGAAACGTGGGTGGTGAATATTGTAACAAGGAGAAGGCTGGAGGCAGTGGAAATGTCATGTCTGAGGGCAATATATGGTGTGAATATAATGCAGAGAATTCGCCGTTTAGAAATTAGGATGAGGTGTGAGATTACCAAAACTATTATCCAGAGGGCTGAGCAAGGGTTGTTGAGGTGGTTCGGACATGAAGAGAGAATGGAAGGAAATAGAATGACTTCGAGAGTGTATAAATCTGTAGTGGAGGGAAGGCGGGGTAGGGGTCATCCTTGGAAAAGTTGGAGGGAGGGGGTAAAGGAGGTTTTGTGTGTGAGGGGCATGGACTTTCAGAAAGCATGCGTGAGCGTGTTAGGTAGGAGCAAATGAAGACAAATGGTTTTTAGGACTTAACGTGCTGTTGGAGTGTGAACAATGTAACATACATGAAGGGATTCAGGGAAACCGACATGCCAGACTTGAGTCCTGAAGTTGGGAAGTACAGGAAGTACCATCACTTACTCCATCACTATTTTACCAGAGGGGCGTCAATACTATAGCTCAAAACTTCAAATATCCCTACTTCTCTTTCATTATGCAGGCAAGACACTTCCCACCTCCAGGACTCAAGTACGGTTAACCGGTTTCCCTGATTCCCTTCTAAAATGTTACCTTGTTCACACTCCAACAGCACATAAAATAAAAAAAAAATTGTCTTCACTCGCTTCTAACACACACTCGCTTGCTGGATGTTTAAGCCCCTCACTCACAAAACCTCCTTTACTCTCCCCCTTCAACCTTTCTTAAGACGGCCCCAACCCTGTCTTCCTCCCATTACATATTTATACAGTCTCCAAATCATCCTAATTTGCTCCATTCTTTTTAAATGTCCGGACCACCTCAACAACCCCTCTTCAACCCTATGGATAAAACTTTTAGAAACCCTGCCCATCCTAATCGTCAAGAGATGAATTCTATGCATTATATTCACACCACACATTGCCCTGAGACAAGACATCTCCAATACCTCCAGGCATCTCCTTGCTGTAACATTCACAACCCATGCTTCACACCCATATAAGAGTGTTGATACCACTGTACTCCCATACATTTTCCTTTTTGCTTCCATGGATAACGTTTTTTCTTCTCCACAGACTCCTCAGTGCACCACTCACTTTTTTCCCCCTCGTCAATTCCATGGTTCACCTCGTCTTTCATAGATCCATCTGCTCACAAGTTCACTCCCAAATATCTGAGCACATTCTGTCCCTCCAATATCGGATCCAGTCTGTCTTTACCTTAAGTTTTTTGTTACCCTCATCATGGCTATTAAGAATGACTATTAAGAATCATGTGGTAAATCTTGCAAGCAAGGCAACCACGAAGCTTCACCAAACTAAAGCTCTGTAAAAATCTATACGAGGTTCATGTTTTCTCTCACTATGAGTATACATCACTTTCCTTGATTATCTATCCCTCCCTTTCCCTATCTCGCCTATGGCTTCTGGGCAAAACTGAGAACTATCTATCTATCTATTGCCAATAAACCCCTGGCTGCCTTCAAGAGAGCTGGACAGATACCTAAAGTCAGTGCCGGATCAGCCGGGCTGTGGCTCGTACGTTGGACTGCGTGCGGCCAGCAGTAACAGCCTAGTTGATCAGGCCCTGATCCATCGGGAGGCCTGGTCATGGACCGGGCCGCGGGGGCGTTGATCCCCGGAATAACCTCCAGGTAACCTCCTCCAGGTAACCTAACTCTCATCTGGACCCGACTAATTTGGATCTGTCATTTCAGCTTAGCCTTCTACACAAGAGTGGTATGAGCAGCCTTACTGCTGTGTACAAGCCAGTGTAATCATGGATCCACACTTGGCACTGCATGGACAACGAGGAGGCAATATACCACAAGACGGGTAGTAAGGAGAAGGCACATTTTGTACCCTTCTCAAGAAAATTACTTAATATGCGGGCATTCATTTATCGAATAAATTATGTCTTGAACACGCTTTCACTTCATACGATCATTAATGAAATAAAGTCAAATGGCCATATTAAAACTCTGGCCCACAGATGGCATTGACTTCATTTTGTTCAGTATTTGTTTGTTTCCTCATAAAAGTGCTGGGAAAAGAATTTTAGACTAACTGAAGTATGTAAGAGTTCTTAGCTTAACCTCACCCAGTAGATGAATCCCTAATAAGAGAGAGAGAGAGAGAGAGAGAGAGAGAGAGAGAGAGAGAGAGAGAGAGAGAGAGAGAGATCAGACAGGATTATGAAGTGATTAATTGCTCAGAAATGACTGGTCAAAAATGGGTGAATAATTACACCAATGTGTCATGACTATCAGATTCAATGTGAAGAGTTCACTCCCCAGCTCCCCCATCACCCCTCCTGCCATTCCTCCCCAGTACCCTTTCTTGCGTCCTATTACACCACAACAGCACCTCTCTGCATCATCTCTATCTCTGCCTTATTCACCCTTCCTTACGTTACAAACAAACTTTTGTCTGCACCCTCATTACCCATCTCCTGCATCTCGCCCATGCACTCATCTTTACTTGTATGACACACTGTACTGTGTACCTTCCTCACCCCTTTCTTAAAATCCTCCTTCAATTTCTTCTCTATTTTCAACGTTTCAATGCCTGCCCTCCCTCAAAATACTTCCCTATTAGTGATAACAGCCCACAGTAACCACTTCCACCAACAGCCACGACTAACACCCAAAGCCACCACTACTACCCACAGCCACCACTACTACCCACAGCCACCACTACCACCCACAACCACCACTATCACCCACAACCACCACTATCACCCATAACCACCACTACCACCCTCTGCCACCAACACCATCAACAGCCACCACTACTACCCACAGCCACCACTACCACACATAGCCACCACTACAACCCACAGCCACTACTACAACCCACAGCCACCACTACCATCAACTGCCACCACCACTACCACCCACAGCCACCCCTACCACCCACAGCCACCCCTACCACCCACAACCACTACTACCACCCACAGCCACCACTACCACCCACAGCCACCACTACCATCAACAACCACTACCACTCACAACCACGACTACCACCAACAGCCACCACTACCACCAACAGCCACCACTACCAACCACAGCCACCACTACCACCCACAACCACCACTACCACCCACAGCCCCCACTACCACCCACAGCCCCCACTACCACCCACAGCCCCCACTACCACCCACAGCCCCCACTACCATCAACAGCCACCACTACCATCAACAGCCACCACTACCATCAACAGCCACCACTACCATCAACAGCCACCACTACCATCAACAGCCACCACTACCATCAACAGCCACCACTACCATCAACAGCCACCACTACCATCAACAGCCACCACTACCACCCACAACCACCACTACCATCAATAACCACCACTACCATCAACAGTCCCTACTAACACGCCTATTACTTAATCCATTCTTGTCACCCACTACATTTTACATAAATTTATAGTTCTGTATTTTTCATTATTATTATTATTATTATTATTACTACTATTATTATTATTATACTGGTATATTAATTACTTACATTAATAATATGAATGTACTTTAGGAATGAATGGTTGATTAATTTATAATTTAAAACCAATAGATTACGTCACATTTTCACCACCAGTCAAGAATATTTTAATCATCAAAATAGAAATGTATATGGTGTATATAGTATATACAGTGAAAGACACACCTTTCAGTGCATATGTCCTTGTAAGAACATTTCTTGATTGATTTATATGCACAAGATAATTTTTATCATTGTCAAGTAGAGTAGAAAATGTTAATGGACTTGTCTATAAATTCACAGCGTTAAGTTATGTGTATTATTATTAAATATTTACGTAATTGAATGTTATGCAGAAAGCTTAATATATTAGAGCACTAAAAGTAGTTCAGAGTTTTAACTATTGGATAACTACCTTGTGTCTTTATGAATAATTACGAAATTGAAGTAGGCCAAGCTGATGGTCTTGGGGGTTTTCTTTCCCTCTGCTTTCTTCCTCTACCTTCCTGAAGAGAGAGTTCAGAAAGCTTGCGTCCTGCTCGGAGGTGCTTATAGCCACTCATACACACATAAGACGTACACAAACACATTATTTCACACTAAGCCGCTTGCTGGTCGAAATCGGTGAGTGCTGGGACACAGTACACGATCTTTTGAGGAAATTTCTTATTTGTGGGAGGTATGAAATATGGCGGCCAGTACGTTGTTGTGGGACATTGCTATACTACTCGACTGGTTTTGAGACTGATTCTTCTCTTGCGTACTCTCATAACTTTATGGTGTTCAGAACTTAGGCTTTTACCAAAGTCTGTACATCGCATATCACGAATCCTGTATGACCTTCGGAGTATTTCATGACGTACTTAATAACACTCAAGCGCTGAGTTATGTATGGAGATTCAAGTGCATGTATTTGTTGTGAAATATGGTTAGTGTGTAACACACCACAATTTTCGTGATTTCGTTGCAATTATGAGACACTCGTGTCTCCGTGGACGAATTAGCGTCGTATTATTATCATATTCAACAATCAGCGTCCCCAGACACTAGTTAACTCGGAGTTTTTACTTAAATTTTACTTATATCTCATTTTCACGAGTTGATCTTTGAATTTGCTTCACTGGATTTTGCGTGTGTTCATGATTATTTCATCTTCTTGGCTACGGTTATGATAGTGGCTACGGTTATGATAGTGGCTACGGTTATGATAGTGGCTACGGTTATGATAGTGGCTACGGTTATGATAGTGGCTACTGTTATGATAGCAGTGGCTACTGTTATGATAGTAGCTATTATCATAGTGGCTACCGTTATGATAGCAGTAGCTACTGTTCTGATAGCAGTAGCTACTGTTCTGATAGCAGTGGCTACTGTTATTATAGTGGCTACTGTTATGAAAGCAGTGGCTACTGTTATGATAATGGCTACTGTTATGATAGTGGCTACTGTTATGATAGCAGTGGCTACTGTTATGATCACAGTGGCTACTGTTATGATAGTGGCTACTGTTATGATAGTGGCTACTGTTATGATAGCAGTGGCTACTGTTCTGATAGCAGTGGCTACTGTTATGGTAATGGCTACTGTTATAACAGTGGCTACTGTTATGATAGTGGCTACTGTTATGATAGCAGTGGCTACTTTTATGATAGCAGTAGCTATTGTTATAGTGGCTACTGTTATGATAGCAGTGGCTACTGTTATGATAGTGGCTACTGTTATGATAGTGGCTACTGTTATGATAGTGGCTACTGTTCTGATAGCAGTGGCTACTGTTATTATAGTGGCTACTGTTATGATAGCAGTGGCTACTGTTATGATAATGGCTACTATTATGATAGCAGTGGCTACTGTTATGATAGCAGTAGCTATTGTTATAGTGGCTACTGTTATGATAGTGGCTACTGTTTTCATAGTGGCTACTGTTATGATAGCAGTGGCTACTGTTTTCATAGTGGCTACTGTTATGATAGTGGCTACTGTTATGATAGTGGCTACTGTTATGATAGTGGCTACTGTTATGATAGTGGCTACTGTTTTCATAGTGGCTACTGTTATAGTGGCTACTGTTATGACAGCAGTGGCTACTGTTATCATAGTGGCTACTCTTATAGTGCTACTGTTATGATAGCAGTGGCTACTGTTATGATAGCAGTGGCTACTGTTATGATAGCAGTGGCTACTGTTATGATAGCAGTGGCTACTGTTATGATAGCAGTGGCTACTGTTATGATAGCAGTGGCTACTGTTATGATAGTGGCTACTGTTATGATAGCAGTGGCTACTGTTATGATAGTGGCTACTGTTATGATAGTGGCTACTGTTATGATAGTGGCTACTGTTTTCATAGTGGCTACTGTTATGATAGCAGTGGCTACTGTTATCATAGTGGCTACTGTTATGATAGCAGTGGCTACTGTTATCATAGTGGCTACTGTTATGATAGCAGTGGCTACTGTTGTCATAGTGGCTACTGTTATGATAGCAGTGGCTACTGTTATGATAGTGGCTACTGTTATAGTGGCTACTGTTATGATAGCAGTGGCTACTGTTATCATAGTGGCTACTCTTATAGTGCTACTGTTATGATAGCAGTGGCTACTGTTATGATAGCAGTGGCTACTGTTATGATAGCAGTGGCTACTGTTATGATAGTAGCTACTGTTATGATAGCAGTGGCTACTGTTATGATAGCAGTGGCTACTGTTATGATAGCAGTGGCTACTATTATGATAGCAGTGGCTACTGCTATGATAGCAGTGGCTACTGTTATAACAGTGGCTACTGCTATGATAGCAGTGGCTACTGCTATGATAGCAGTGGCTACTGCTATGATAGCAGTGGCTCCTGTTATGATAACAGTGGCTACTGTTATGATAACAGTGGCTACTGTTATGATAGCAGTGGCTACTGTTATGATAGCAGTGGCTACTGTTGGATAGCATTGGCTACTGTTATAATAGTGGCTACTGTTATGATAGTGGCTACTGTTATGACAGTGGCTGCTGTTATGACAGTGGCTGCTGTTATGACAGTGGCTACTGTTATAACAGTGGCTACTGTTATGATAGTGGGTACTGTTATCAGATCAGTGGCTACTGTTATGATAGCAGTGGCTACTGTTGTTATAGCAGTGGCTACTGTTATGATAGCAGTGGCTACTGTTATGTTAGCAGTGGTTACTGTTATCAGATCAGTGGCTACTGCTATGATAGTGGCTACTGTTATGATAGCAGATAGCAGTGGCTACTGTTATGTTAGCAGTGGTTACTGTTATCAGATCAGTGGCTACTGTTATGATAGTGGCTACTGTTATGATAGCAGTGGCTACTGTTATGATAGCAGTGGCTACTGTTATGATAGCAGTGGCTACTGTTATGATAGCAGCGACTACTGTTATCATAGCAGTTGGTACTGTTATTACAGAAGTGGCTACTGTTATGATAGCATTGGCTACCGTTATCATAGCAGTGGCTACTGTTATTATAGCAATGGCCACTGTTATCATAGCGATGGCTGCTGTTATGATAGCAATGGCTGCTGTTATGATAGCAGTGGCTGCTGTTATCACAGCTGTGGCTACTGTTATCATAGTGATGACTTCTGTTATCATAGTGATGGCTGCTGTTGTCATAGTGATGGCTGCTGTTATCGTAGTGATGGCTGCTGTTATCGTAGTGATGGCTGCTGTTGTCATAGTGATGGCTGCTGTTATCGTAGTGATGGCTGCTGTCATCATAGTGATGGCTGCTGTCATCATAGTGATGGCTGCGGTTATCATAGTGATGGCTGCTGTTATCGTAGTGATGGCTGCTGTTATCCTAGCTGTGGCTACTGTTATCATAACTGTGACTGCTGTAACCATAGCGGTGGCTGCAGTTACCATAGTGATATCTGCTGTTATCATAGTGATGGCTGTTGTTATTACAGAGATGGCTCCTGT
>NC_091311.1:32190749-32310749 GCF_038502225.1 Cherax quadricarinatus | reverse complement strand
GAGGAGTATAGAATTGAACTCACCACAGAAAAATTGGAAACCTTCAGAAGAAGCAGCAACAGATTGCAGTGGAGGAGCTGTCATCAGAGGAAGAGGAGGGAAAGGATGATGTGCCCATTGCATTTGTCAAGGAAATGTGTGTTAATTGGGGTGAAGTGCAGGACTTTGCTGAAAAATACCGTCCAGACAAAGCAGTGGCCATACGTCTAACTAACATGTACCATGACAGTATAACGTCTTAGTTTAGACAAGTGTTAAAACGGAATCTAAAACAAACCTCACTGAACAGGTCTTTAGTGAGACAAAAAACTAGTGAGCCAGAACAAGGTGTTAGTGGTGAAAAGAGACAGCGGAGAGAAACAATACCAGAAGGACAGTTGCCTGACATATTAATAGAAGGTGACACTCCTTCCAGAAAGCAATAACATACCCCCTCCTCTCCTCCGCCTGCTGCTTCCAGTATGCCATTACCTCTCCTCTGACAGGCAAGAGGCTGTTAAATTTTCATTTACTATACAGCATTTCAGTTAGTTTCTTTTAGTACTCATTTTTTACAGCTTTATGAAGTAGTACATTTTTAATCAATTATTGTCATTTGGAGTCTGGAACGGAGTAATTCTACTTACATTATTCTCTTTGGGAAAATTGCTTTGGGTGTAGCCCATTTTGGTTGTCGAACCGACATCTGGAACGAATTAAATTCGACAACCAAGGTTCTACTTATATATATATATATATATATATATATATATATATATATATATATATATATATATATATATATATATATATATAAATAAATTATTAATTTAAATATAGGGAAGTACCACCTCTATAGCTGGAATGGGGGGACTCATCCTCAGAGAAGACAATAAACGTACCTAAGGGAAAACTCAAGGTTCTTCCCAGAGCTGTTTGAATATTTTCTTCTCCTACCTCCCCCTATATTTTATATTCTATGTGAACATTTATTAATAAACAGAATACATTTACAGAAAAACACAAACATTTGTGCATGGGGCTCAACAACAACTAACCATCTCAGACCACTAATTACCCAACAAAAGGCTGCAGTTAGAATGATAACAAATTCTCACTACAGGCAGCACACTCCACCAATATTCAAAACACTCAACCTACTCACCATACAAAACATCCATACTTATTATTGCACTTATTACATACATAGAACACTTAACGCTGATATTAACCCTCCCCTCAAACATCTCCTTGCCAACCTCAACAGAACACATGACCATAACACAAGGCACAGATCACTCTGATGTTCCTCGTGTCCATCTAACGCTATGCAAAAACTCAATGCACATAAAAGGCCCTAAAATCTGGAATTCATTACCTGTAAATATAAAAGAAACACTACCTGTTTATAAATTCAAGTCTCTTCTCAAAGTTCACTTACTCACTCAAAACCAAATAAATACTGAATAACTGAACCATATAAATTGTATATCCTAAATCTTACTCACAATTATATCACACAAATGTTAAACCTAACTTTGTTATTTTTTTTTTTTTTTTTTTAATACACTACCTGAATGAACAGCAATGCAAGCAACCATATGACCTGTCTTTGTAATACTCATTTGTATTTTATAGTTATCTGTTTACAATAATGTCTTATCACTGATTTCATCATTGCTTAGTTAATCTTAAGTTAATTTTAAGCCAGCCCGTAATGCTATGCATAGTATAAGTGGCTTTGGCATGCTGCTATTATCTGTATTTTTTTGTACCTCTGTATGTATGCTAAAATTTATAAATAAACAATCTGTCGGTATTTTATACCATTTTAATGTTCAAATAAATAAATAATAAACAGTGGTACAATGTATTACAGATCATGAATTTCCTCCAGCTCTCCCAAAACCGGACGCGAGCCAAGTATGCAGCAAGCATTTCTCCTCTGGATGGCCACGCTGAGGTGCTGGAACATGAAAGTGGCTGCCCTTGGGTTCCTGGGGGTGTCGATGAGTCTGAAACCCAATTCTTTAAGGAAACGTGTGGCATTTTTTCCCCATGATCCCAAGATCTCTGATCCCACTGGGAAAATTGATACTGTTTGCTTATGTCCTTGTACTTGTTGATCTTGTACTCCTCCCTGTGGTCAGCAGCTCCTCTCTGTCGCCCCACATTGTGATGGATATAGGTATCAGCCAGTGTGGACACACAGGTATAATCCAATGCTAAGAGCTTGCCATTCTTCTAAGGATAGATGATGATCCCGTCGTGATGGTTTGCTTGGTTGTGGGTATTGTTGGCTGCTAGTGATCTGGGCTCCCTCTCGGCTGGGCATCCAGCTGTAGCATGGGTTCTCTTAATGATGTCGTTGACCTCATTGTGTCTTGCATGCCAGCCCTTGGTTTTGGAACAGTTAAGACCATGTAGACCGTATTGGTCTGCTTGCACTTCACCAAAAATACTGGAATATTCTGTGTGAATTGGGGCAGCAAGGGGCAGAGCCACTGCAATACGGAGGGTCTTAGGGTCGATTTGTGTTCCCATTGCCGATTTGGGAACTGTCTGGAGGAAGTCCCCGAAGTGATGTGCGCTCACAGCCTGGAGACGGGCAGTCTCCCTATCTGATGTTGTAGCCCTGAGCATGTTAGCAAGCACCTTTTCAGCGATCGGGCAATCCTAGCTTGACTGTTTGTGAGCCAGTGCTGCACTAGGGTTTGGTGCTGGAGCAACAAGAGTCTCCCATTCAGTGATGGCACTGGCATAGCTAGGGTCGTATATTCCTGCTGAGTCACTGAGGTTATCAGGAAGAATTTGTCTTATCAACTCGTTTGATGGTCAGCCACTGAATCTGTTTGGTTACAGCTTCTCGAGGGCCGAGAAAAACTAATTTTGGGTGTGATTTACAGGGCCCCAAATCTTGATAGGGAGTGCAGTAAACTTCTATGGGACGAAATTCGTAAGGCATCTACATACGAAAATGTTGTGCTAATGGGAGATTTCAACTATAGACAGATTGACTGGAGCAATTTGACAGGAAATTTAGAGTCGGGTGACTTTCTTGATACGATCCAGGATTGTTTTTTAAAACAGTTTGTGACAGAGCCAACTAGGGGAAATAACCTCCTTGACTTGGTTCTTGCCAGTAGGGAAACACTAATTAATAATCTTGAGGTTAATGATGAGCTTGGGGAGAGTGATCACAAATCACTCAGTTTTAACATATCATGGAATTCCCCTAATAATGGCAATCAAGTCTCCGTCCCTGACTTTCGCTTGGCTGATTTCATAGGACTGAAAAATTACTTAGGTGGGCTGAACTGGAATGACCTGACTAGGGGTCAGGTAGGTGGTGATGGTTGCCGATATGATGCTTTCCAGGGCATAGTTCTAGCTGCTCAGTCAAATTATGTTCCAAATAGGGAAATCAGATCAAACAAAAATGATCCTAAATGGATGAACAATAGATTAAAATATCTGATTGGTCAAAAGAGAGGCATATATAGGCAAATCAAAAGAGGAGAGGGGCAATTAAGAAATCGATATATTCAGTTAAAGAGAGAAATAAAAAAGGGAATTAGAAAAGCAAAAAGAGATTATGAGGTTAAAGTTGCAAGAGAATCGAAGACTAACCCAAAAGGATTCTTTCAGGTATACAGAAGTAAGATCAGGGACAAGATAGGCCCACTCAAAAGTTCCTCGGGTCAGCTCACTGACAGTGATAAGGAAATGTGTAGAATTTTTAACACATACTTCCTCTCAGTTTTTACACAGGAGGATACCAGTGATATTCCAGTAATGATAAATTATGTAGAACAGGACGATAATAAACTGTGCACTATTAGGGTCACAAGTGACATGGTCCTTAGGCAAATAGATAAATTAAAACCTAACAAATCCCCAGGCCCTGATGAACTGTATGCAAGGGTTCTAAAGGAATGTAAAGAGGAGCTTAGCACACCTTTGGCTAATCTTTTCAACATATCACTACAAACTGGCATGGTGCCAGATAAGTGGAAAATGGCAAATGTGATACCTATTTTCAAAACAGGTGACAGGTCCTTAGCTTCGAACTATAGACCAATAAGCCTAACCTCCATAGTGGGAAAATTTATGGAATCAATAATTGCCGAGGCAGTTCGTAGCCACCTTGAAAAGCATAAATTAATCAACGAATCTCAGCATGGTTTTACAAAGGGACGTTCCTGCCTTACGAATTTATTAACTTTTTTCACTAAGGTATTTGAGGAGGTAGATCATGGTAACGAATATGATATTGTGTATATGGACTTCAGTAAGGCTTTTGACAGGGTCCCACATCAGAGACTATTGAGGAAAATTAAAGCACATGGAATAGGAGGAGAAATTTTTTCCTGGATAGAGGCATGGTTGACAAATAGGCAGCAGAGAGTTTGCATAAATGGGGAGAAATCAGAGTGGGGAAGCGTCACGAGCGGTGTTCCACAGGGGTCAGTGTTGGGCCCCCTGCTGTTCACAATCTACATAAACGACATAGATGAGGGCATAAAGAGCGACATCGGCAAGTTTGCCGATGACACCAAAATAGGCCGTCGAATTCATTCTGACGAGGACATTCGAGCACTCCAGGAAGATTTGAATAGACTGATGCAGTGGTCGGAGAAGTGGCAGATGCAGTTTAATATAGACAAATGCAAAGTTCTAAATGTTGGACAGGACAATAACCATGCCACATATAAACTAAATAATGTAGATCTTAATATTACGGATTGCGAAAAAGATTTAGGAGTTCTGGTTAGCAGTAATCTGAAACCAAGACAACAGTGCATAAGTGTTCGCAATAAAGCTAATAGAATCCTTGGCTTCATATCAAGAAGCATAAATAATAGGAGTCCTCAGGTTGTTCTTCAACTCTATACATCCTTGGTTAGGCCTCATTTAGATTATGCTGCACAGTTTTGGTCACCGTATTACAGAATGGATATAAATTCTCTGGAAAATGTACAAAGGAGGATGACAAAGATGATCCCATGTATCAGAAACCTTCCCTATGAGGATAGACTAAGGGCCCTGAAACTGCACTCTCTAGAAAGACGTAGAATTAGGGGGGATATGATTGAGGTTTATAAGTGGAAGACAGGAATAAATAAAGGGGATGTAAATAGTGTGCTGATAATATCTAGCCTAGACAGGACTCGCAGCAATGGTTTTAAGTTGGAAAAATTCAGATTCAGGAGGGATATAGGAAAGTACTGGTTTGGTAATAGAGTTGTGGATGAGTGGAACAAACTCCCAAGTACCGTTATAGAGGCCAGAACGTTGTGTAGCTTTAAAAATAGGTTGGATAAATACATGAGTAGATGTGGGTGGGTGTGAGTTAGACCTGATAGCTTGTGCTAACGGGTCGGTTGCCGTGTTCCTCCCTTGAGTCAATGTGACCTGACCTGACTAGGTTGGGTGCATTGGCTTAAGCCGGTAGGGACTTGGACCTGCCTCGCATGGGCCAGTAGGCCTTCTGCAGTGTTCCTTCGTTCTTATGTTCTTATGTTCTTATATATATATATATATATATATATATATATATATATATATATATATATATATATATATATGTGTGTGTGTGTGTGTGTGTACTCACCTAGTTTTTTTTGCAAGGGTCGAGCCACAGCTCCTGGTCCCGCCTCTTCACTGACTGCTACTAGATTACTCTTCCTTCTCCATGAGCTTTATCATACCTCTTCTTAAAGCTATGAATGGATTCTGCTTCCACTACATCACCTCCCAGACTGTTCCACTTCCTAATATCCCTGTGACCCCTTGTTGCTGTGTCCCACCTCTGGAACATTCTGTCTCTATCCACCTTGTCAATTCCTCTCAGTTTTTCATGTCACTATCATATTTCCCCTATCTCTCCTGTCCTCCAGTGTCGTCAAGTCGACTTCCCTTATCCTCTCCTCGTTGAACATTCCCCTTAGCTCTGGGACCAGTCATGTTGCAAACCTTTGCACTTTCTCTAATTTCCTTACGTGCTTGGCTAGGTGTGGGCTCCAAACTGATGCTGCATACTCCAATATAGGTCTAACGTACACGGTGTACAGGGTTTTTAATGATTCCTTGTTCAGGTATCAGAATGCTATTCTTAGGTTTGCTAGGCTTCTTTATGTTGCAGCTGTTATTTGGTTGATGTGCGCTTCAGGAGATGTGCCCGGTGTTATATTTACCCCGAGATCCTTTCCCTTGAGTGAGGCTTGCAGTCTCTGGCCCCTTGACTGTACTCCGTCTGGGGTCTTCTTTGCCCTTCCCCAATTTTCATGACTTTGCACTTGATTGGGTTGAGCTCCAGGAGCCAGTTGCTGGACCAGGTCTGCAGCTTGTCGAGATCTCTTTGTAGTTCTTGGTCTTGTCCCATTGAATTCTTCTCATCAACTTCACATCATCTGCAAACAGGGACACTTCTGAGTCTATTCCTTCCGTCTTGTCATTCACATATATCAGAAACAGCACCGGTTCTAGGACTGACCCCTCTGGAACCTCGCTCGTCACAGACGCCCACTCTGATACTTAGACACGTACCATGATTCGCTATAGTCTTCTTGACAGGTATTTCTTGATCTCTTGCAGTGCCTTCCCTGTTATTCATGCCTGGTCCTCTAGCTTTTGCACTAATGTCTTGTGTGGAACTGTGTCAAACGCCTTTTTACAGTCCACGAAAACGCAATCTTCCCACCCCTCTTTCTTGTGTTACTGCTGTCACCCTGTCATAGAACTCCAGTAGTTTTGTGGCACAGGATTTCCAATGCCTGAAACCATGCTGGTTGTGGTTGATAAGCACATTCGTTTCTAGGTGTTCCACCACTCTTCTCCTGATAATCGTCTCCATGACTTTGCATACTGTACTTGTCAGTGACACTGGTCTGCAGTTTAATGGTTCGTCTGTCTCCTTTTTTTAAAAATTGGACTACATTTGCTGTCTTCCATACTTCACGTAGTCGCCCTGTTATGATAATGTGTTGAAGATTGTTGTCAGTGGTACACATAAAACCCCTGCTCCCTCTCTCAGGACCCATAGAGAGATGTTATTCAGCCCCATCACCTTTGAGGTATCTAGGTCGCTTAGCAGCCTCTTCACTTCTTCCTCGGGTGTATGTATTGTGTCCAACACTTGATGGTGTACCCGACCTCTCTCTGTCTTTCTGGAGTCCTTTCTGTCTCCTCTTTGAACACTTCTTTGAATCTCATGTTGAGCTCCTCACATACTTTGCAGTCATTTCTTGTGATCTCCCCTCCTTCCTTCCTCACCCTTATTACCTGGTCCTTGGCTGTTTTCCTCCAGATGTGGCTGTACAGTAGCTTTATGTCAGATTTGATTTTTGTTGATATGTCATTTTCGTACTGTCGTTGGATCCCCCTTCTTAACTGTGCATACTCATTTCTTGCTCTACGAGAGGTCTCCTTATTCTCCTGGGTCCTACCTTTGCCTTCTACATTTCGTTCATTCTCTAGTACACTTGGTTTTTGCCTATCTACACCTTTGGGTGAACCAAGGACTCACCCTGGCTTTCTCGTTATTTCTGTTACCCATTGGCACAAACCTCTCCTCAGCTTCCTTGTATATTGTTATTACACATTCCATCATCTCATTTACTGACTTTTTTGCCAGTGCTCTGTCCCACTGAACCTCGTGCAGGAAATTCTTCATGCCTGTGAAGTTTGGCTTCATTCGTCCTGCCCTTCCTACTTCCCTCTCCACCTGTATTCGAAGCTCAGAACCATGTGGTCACTGGTCCACTACCCAAGGTGAATACTAGGTCCAGTCTTGCTGATTCATCCTCTCCTCTTTCTTGGGTAGTGTCCCTTACGTGTTGGTACATGTGTGTGTATGTATGTATGTGTGTGTGTGTGTGTGTGTGTGTGTGTGTGTGTGTGTGTGTGTGAATATATGTATGTGTGTGTTCATGTGTCGGAGTATCTGTTAGTCCAGAGCGGAATTCGACCCTGGGCACTTTGCAAATAAGTACACAATACTTTCGCCAACCAAATAGATCCCAGAAAAGTGTGGACACCTAGCCGAAGCTTAGCAATGTTTCCCCATACCCCGGAGCACCAGGCTTGTGATAAGTTATTTCGTCAAATCCTGTCACCTGCAATGAACCTCAAAAATTATTTTTAGAATTGTTACCACTTCTCATACGAGTATGTGTGTACTCACCTATTTGTACTCACCTATTTGTAGTTGCAGGGGTTCCTTCATAGCTCCTGGCCCCGCCTCTTCACTGATCGCTGCTAGGTCCTCTCTCTCCTTGCTCCATGAGCTTTATCAAACCTCATCTTAAAATTATATATGGTTCCCGCCTCCACTACGTCACTTCCTAGGCTGTTCCACTTCCTGACAACTCTATGACTGAAGGAATACTTCCTAACGTCCCTTTGACTCATAAGAGTCTTCAATTTCCAATTGTGACTCCTTGTTTCTGTGTCCCATCTCTGAAACATCTTGTCTCTTTCCACCTTGTCAATTCCTCTCAGTATTTTATGTGCCGTTCTCATATCCGCCCCCCCCTATCTCTCCTGTCATCCAGTGTCGTCAGGTCGATTTCCTTTAACCTCTCCTCGAAGGGCATGCCCCTTAGCTCCGGAACTAGTCTTGTTGCAAATCTTTTCACTTTCTCTAATTTCCTTACGCGCATGGCTAGGTGTGGATTCCAAACTGGTGTTGTATACTCTAATATAGGACTGACATACACGGTGTACAGGGTCCTGTGTGTATGTGCGTGTGTGGGGGGGAATAAACAAGTAAAAACACTTTTCTTCTATGCTTTATTACAAGGTTACCGTAACAATTAGCCATCATCAACATCAGAAAAATATTACAGTGATATATCAAACTTGAAAGAATAAGTTTATAAACAAATTAAAGAAAGGATGTTTGTTAAAGAACACATGACAAAGACAGAAAAGCATTTCGAGGAAAGAATGATACATTAGCTGACGGCACGTAGATACTAACTTCATGCATTCACTAGACGATAATTTAAGAATATAAGGAGACCCACACAGAGAGAGAGGACTTTCTGAACGTAAACAGTCGAACTGGTAATGTATCAATACATCGAGGATTTAATTATATAATATACTGAGTCTCTAAAATTCGTAATCCAGCATTTTTTGCCTCTCTGCTACAATTTTAATATATCTTCACATAATATTAATATTTATTTTATTCTCGGAATAAAATCTTGCAAGCTGAATAGGTTGCTTTATTTAGGAGAGAGTCCTGTATGACATTCCTCTGCGTTCACACAGAGGAATGATGAGAAATTTTTTGGCTACGTTTAGTTTGATAAAGTTCTTGTCGATCGAAAAAAATCTTAAAAATATATTATTCAGAGGGCTGCTTATGTGTTTATTTACCTAACTGTCCGAATTTATGCCTTTTTTTCTACTCAGAGAGAGAGAGAGAGAGAGATTCACTAATACTCTGAAGATCATCTTGCAGTCAAAGGGTATTTCTTCTGAACCTTTTATCCAGTCATTTAGGAGACTGATTAAGCGAACTGAAACTATTTTCTGGAGATAGTGATCCTCTTTGTAGAATGAACAGTGCTTTGAAGGATGAATGGTGCTCACTGTGACAATTACACCACCGTTGTTCATTCATCGCCATTAGTCTTATTATTCTTCCTCTACTATCATCTCAGTCATTACTTCTCCACCTTCAACTCCATCATTACTTCTCCACCATTCCTTCTCCGCCATCATCTTCATCATTTTCTCACCAGAACCATTAGTTTTCCTTCATGTACTCCATCATCTTCCATACACTACCAACTCCATCATTCCTCCTTCAACCACACTTGTGCTCCATCTTCTCTTTATCGACACTTTCTTAAAGCTTCCCCATCACAATCCATCATCTTCCTCTCTCCCTACTGCCGGTATCCTATCACCCCTTACCCACATCACCCCTCCGTAACCACATCCGACCCGTCACAACCATATCATCTCAAAACCTTACCCCTTGTCACCACTCATCATCCATACTTCACCACCCCTAATCACCCCTATCATGCGGGTTTGAATCATTTGATCTACGCCTTTTACTGGCGTACCCTTCCAACCACTTCAGACAGAAAAGGTATCATCGCATCGTAAGGTGTGCTTTTTAAGCTTTTTCACACAGCTTAAATGAAGAAACGACACTTTTTTCAAATTCTAAAATTTCGGATATAGTTTACATAAACATCCCACAAAGCTTAAAATTTTCAAAACAATAAATAAAAAAATGGTGAGGAATATCGAACTAAACGAGACAGTGACCTGTACGATATGGCGAGGTATATTTTTTTTTATCGAAAATAGCTTGCAAAATATTTTGAGCAAATACTCTAAATTTGATTATAACAGATAAAGCCTTACTTGTACACGCACACACACACACACACACACACACAGGCTGAGGAAAGAAGGTGGGGAACTAGCAAGAAACGATCACGAGGTATGCGAGAAGCTCTACTTGAGAATTAGGGAAGTATTTACAGTAGAGACAAGAATGGCTCTGAGAAGACAACACAGAGGGGAACACCAACAGGAAATATACCAACAGGTGCTGGATGACATACAAACAACGGAGGAGGAGGTGCAGAAGCTGCTAAGTGACCTCGATACCTCAAAGGCGAGGGATCCGGACAATATCTCCCCGTGGGTCCTTAGAGAAGGAGCAGAGATGCTGTGCATGCCACTAACCACACTCTTCAAAAAATCCCTTGAAACTGGGCAACTACCTGAGGTATGGAAGACGGCAAATGCAGTTCCCACTTTTAGGAAAGGAGACAGAAACGAGGCACTAAACTACAGACCAGTGTCTCTGACGTATATAGTATGCAAAGTCATGGAGAAGATTATCAGGTGGAGAGTGGTGGAGCACCTGGAACGAAAGATTAAGAACAACAACCAGCACGGATTCATGGAAGGCAAATCCTGTCTCGCAAACCTTCTGGCGTTTTATGACAAGGAAACAGAAATAAGACACGAGAGAGAGGGGTGGGTTGATTGCATTTTCCTGGACTGCAGGAAGGCCTTCGACACAGTTCCTCACAAGAGATTAATGCAGAAGCTGGAGGATCAGGCGCATATACGAGGAAGGACACTGCAATGGATCAGAGAATATCTGACAGGGAGGCAACAACGAATCATGGTACATGATGAGGTATCACAGTGGGCTCCTGTGACGAGCGGGGTCCCACAGGGGTCAGTCATAGGACCAGTGCTATTTTTGATATATGTGAATGACATGATGGAAGGGATAGACTCTGAAGTGTCCCTGTTTGCAGATGATGTGAAGCTAATGAGAAGGATTAAATCGGATGAAGATCAGGCAGGACTACAAAGAGACCTGGACAGGCTGGACACGTGGTCCAGCAACTGGCTTCTCGAATTCAACCCTGCCAAATACAAAGTCATGAAGATTGGGGAAGGGCAAAGAAGACCGCAGACAGAGTATAGGCTAGGTGGACAAAGACTGCAAACCTCACTCAAGGAGAAAGGTCTTGGGGTGACCATAACACCGAGCACGTCTCCGGAGGCACACATCAATCAGATAACTGCTGCAGCACATGGGCGCCTGGCAAACCTGAGAATATCGTTCCAATACCTTAGTAAGGAATCGTTCAAGACACTATACTGTGTACGTCAGCCCCATACTGGAGTATGCAGCACCAGTTTGGAACCCACACCTGGTCAAGCATGTCAAAAAATTAGAGAAAGTACAAAGGTTTGCAACAAGGCTAGTTCCGGAGCTCAGGGGAATGTCCTACGAAGAAAGGTTGAGAGAAATCGGACTGACGACACTGGAGGACAGGAGGGTCAGGGGAGACATGATAACAACATACAAAATAATGCGTGAAATAGACAAGGTGGACAGAGACAGGATGTTCCAGAGAGGGGACACAGAAACAAGGGGCCACAATTGGAAGCTGAAGACTCAGACAAGTCACAGGGATGTTAGGAAGTACTTCTTCAGTCACAGAGTCGTCAGGAAGTGGAACAGCCTAACAAGTGATGTAGTGGAGGCAGGAACCATACATAGCTTTAAGACGAGGTATGACAAAGCTTAGGAAGCAGAGAGAGAGAGAGAGGACCTAGTAGCGATCAGTGAAGAGGCGGAGCCAGGAGCTGAGTCTCGACCCCTGCAACCACAATTAGGTGAGTACATACACACACACCTCATGTACCACCACGTAAGGGACACTACCAAACAGAGAGGAGAGAACGAACCAACATGACTGGACCTAGTATTCACCTTGAGCAGTGCAGATATTGAGGACATTACGTAGGAAATACCTCTCGGGGCCAGTGACCACGTTGTTCTCAACTTCGAATACTAGAGTTACATGTGGAGAGGGAAGCAGGAAGGGCAGGATGAATGAAGCCGAACTACAAGAGAGGAGACTACACAGGAATGAAGAATTTCCTGCATGAAGTTCAGTGGGACAGAGCACTGGCAGGGAAGTCAGTAATTGAGATGATGGAATATATGACAACAATATGCAAGGAAGGTGAGGAGAGGGTTGTACCCAAGGGTAACAGAAATAACGAGATGAGCCGAGATGAGCCCTTAGTTCACCACAAGTTGCAGAGAGGCTAAAACCAAGTGTGCTAGAGAATGGAAGAAGTATTGAACAATAAAGAGAGCAGTCGTAGAGGCAGAAATGAATATGCACAATACGAAAATGACATAGCAGCGAAAGCCACATCTGATCTGAAGCTGTTGTACAGCCACATCAGGAGGAAAACAACAGTCAAGGACCGAGTAATCAGGCTGAGGAAGGAAGGAGGGGAAAATGAAAGAAATCACCGAGAAGTATGTGAGGAGCTCAACATGAGACTCAAAGAAGTGTTCACAGAGGAGACAGAAGGGACTCCAGAAAGACGGAGAGGTAGGTTACACCATCAAGTGTTGGACACAATTCATACAATCGAAGAAGAAGTGAAGAGGCTGCTATGCGAGCTAGATACCTCAAAGGCGATGGGGTCGGATAACATCTCTTAATGGGTCCTGAGAGAGGGAGCTGAGATGCTGTATGTGTGTCACAAACAACAGTCTTCAACACATCTATCGAAACAGGGCGACTACTTAAGGTATGGAAAAGAGCAAATGTAGTTCTAGTTTTTAAAAAAAGAAGACAGACGAAGCATTAAACTACAGACCAGTGTCACTGACATGTATAGTATGCAAAGTCATGGAGAAAATTATCTGGAGAAGTGTGGTGAAGCACCTAGAAAGGAATGAGCTTGTCAACGACAACCAGCACGGTTTCAGGGAAAGGAAATCTTGTGTTTCGAACCTACTGGAGTTCTTTCACTGGGTGGCAGCAGTATGACAAGAGATACAGAGGTGGGTAGATTGCATTTTCTTCGACTGTAAAAAGGCTTTTGACACAGTTCCTCACAAGAGATTAGTGCATAAGCTGGAGAACCAGACAGGTATAACAAGGAATGCACTGCAGTGGATTAGGGAATATTTCTCGCGAAGATATCAGCGAGTCATGGTATGTGACGAGGTGTCAGAGTGGGCGCCTGTGACGAGCGGGGTTCCACAAGGGTCAGCCCCAGGACCGGTGCTGTTTCTGATACATATGAATGCTCTGATGGCAGTAATAGACTCTCAAGTGTGTCTGTTTTCGTATGATGCGAAGTTGATGAGAAGAATTCAATTGGACGAGGACAAGGCAGAACTACAAAGGGATCTGGACAGGCTGCAGGAAATGTCCAGAAACTGGCTCCTGGAGTTCAACCCCATCAAGAGCAAAGTCATGAAGATTGGGGAAGGGCAAAGGAGACAACAGATGGAGCACAGTCTAAGGGGCCAGAGACTACAAACCTCACTCAAAGAAAAGGATCTCGGGGTGAGTATAACACTGGGCACATCTCCTGAGGCGCACATCAACCAAATAACTGCCTAGCAAACCTGAGAACTGCAATCCAACATCTCAATAAGGAAAAGTTCAGGACCCTGTACAACATTTATTTCAGGCTTATATTGGAGTATGCAGCACCAGTTTGGAACCCACACCTAGCCAAGCACGTAAGGAAATTAGAGAAAGTGCAAAGGTTTGCAACAAGACTAGTCCCAGAGCTAAGGAACATGTCCTACGAGGAGAGGTTAAGGGAAATCGACCTGATGACACTGGAGGACAGGAGAGACAGGGGAGATATGATAACGACATATAAAATACTGAGAGGAATTGACATGGTGGACAGAGACAGGATGTTCCAGAGATGGGACACAACAATAAGGGGTCACAACTGGAAGCTGAAGACTCAAATGAATCACATGGATGTTAGGAAGCATTTCTTCTGTCACAGAGTTGTCAGGAAGTTTAATAGTCTGGGATGTGATATAGTGGAGGCAGGAGTCATTCATAGCTTTAAGAAGAGGTATGATAAAGCTCATGGAGCAGGAAGAGTGACCTAGTAGCGACCAGTGAAGAAGCGGGACCAGGAGCTATGACTCGACCCCTGCAACCACAATTAGGTAAGTATACGCACAGCACACACACACTCATGATCCACGGAAGCCTCTCCAGGTATATGTATATTATATATATATATATATATATATATATGTCGTGCCGAATATGTAAAACTGGTCAATTAGCAAGAACTCATTTAAAATTAAGTTCTTTCTGAAATTTTCTCTTAGACGTTTAAAGATATATTTTTTTCATTAATGTTAATGTAAAAAGTTTTAATTTTGCACCAAAAGAATCTTAGAAAACTTACCTAACCTTATTATAACAAGAGCAATTTATTTTAGCCTAACCCAAATAAATATATTTTAAGTACGTTTACAATAATTTAGTACTAAACAAACACAGTGAAATATATTTTTTTCGTTAGGTTCAGAATGATTTTGGCGAAATTATTGCATACACAAATTTTCACTTGTCCTATATGGCAAGATGAGCGTTGCTATTTAAGCCAAGATCGCAAGTTCTGCCTATTCGGCACGACATATATATATATATATATATATATATATATATATATATATATATATATATATATATATATATATATATATATCTATATATATATATGCAAGATAAGCCACAGGGGGTGAAAATCTTTAGCTCATGTACTTTCATACTTCTCAGTGCGTCATCAAGAGCTGTGCAAAGTTGCAAAGGTAGCAACAAGAGAAACGAGAATAAGTTTTCTCAGAGGATAGTAGCGTGAGTCCTCTAGCGTCTCTCAGAAATGCGAGAGCCACGGCTGAATATCACACACCCACATGCCGCCACACCCCACCCCATATGAGGTCGGGTAGCCTGGGCCTCCAAGTTTGCGAATACCAGGATGTAGGAAACTAGGTGGTTTAATAGCCAGTCCTTAGCTTCTAATCGCTGAGAAGAGGTCCTGTGACATCTTAGATAATACACACACAGAATGGAGCTATTATGTGTGACCTTCGACAGTGAAAATAGGAAATAAAACCTGAGCACTTTCATGTGTTTCCACACATATCTTCAGAGGAATAGGAAGAGGAGGCAGGAAAAATACATTTTAAATGTTAATCACTGAGGTGACACCTCAGTCAGAGAAGGTGACATCTCACACAAACCTGTCACATGCATACATCTGTCTAACATCAGGTTAATTGTTCGCCTGACAAAGAATACGCTATATTTTTGTGGAAAATATTTTTTTTAAGATTATGAAAAATATCCTGGGCTATAAAATTGTCAAGTTCATACATTCTAGAATTCAAATTTGATTATGTTGTACATCATGCTTGATAAGAGATATCTTAATATTTCCTTGAACTGTTAGAATTACAGGAAGTAAGTGTAATGTACACAATGTCCTCTACCGATTAAATGAATGAACAAAGCACCGGATTTTTGTCCATTCGATACTGCATATTTATATTGTTTAACTCTGGTCTCAAGATATTTGCCAGTTTGTCCTAAATAAGAGCCTAGTTATAACCCTTTTTGTATCCATTTGCTCTTACTTTACCGTCCACAGGATGCATATGGTGTGCGAAATAAATTAGCTTCTTCCGTCCACAGGATGGATACGGCGCACACAATAAACTACTTGCTACCGTCCACAGGATGGAACTGAGATGCGCAATACACCAGCCACTACCAGCCACAGGAAGGATATGGGATGCATAGCAGGAGCACAAGTATTTTTGAAAGAGTGCAGTTACCAGCGTAAGCGCAGTCAAATGGCAATGACAACTGATGGATGAAGTATATACAGAAGATTACTTTTTCGCTAAATATATATATTCCCACCACCATATTCAGGCTATTTACAACTGAAAAAACCATACCACGTGTTGGCCCAGTGGCTAACGCGACGGTCTGGAGTTTTGAGATTCTCTGATCGCGGGTTCTAACCCCGCCCGTGGTATGGTTTGTTTGCAATTGTCTCATTACGATTTCGTGAGTCAGTTATTTACAACTGTTTACTGAGTTCAAGGACAAGTTCAACTTAATTGTGCATTAAGTTTCAGAGAGTGAGTATTAGAACATTCCCGCTATATATACAGCTATAGTGGAAGCGTTAAGGCTTACACCATAACAGAACTGCTACCGTGTGAGCCAGTGAGTAGCCTGAGATTATTATAATCAAGGGGAAGCGCTAAACTCGGAGGATTATACAGCGCCTGGGGGGGGGGATGTGGAAGGCATTCAGGCTTAATTCGGGGAACTGGTGCACAGATCCAATTCCCTAAATCAAGATCCCCTCACCAACATCAAGGAACCTTCCTTGAGGGGGAGTAGCCTGAGAGTGTGTGACCGTCTGAGGCAAGATTAGTCAAGCAGTTCACCCTCGCTCTGAAACGTCAAATCACCTTAGCACCTTGTTAGCAACTCCGTACCAGGCTGGTGAACTCAGCCTAGCAAGCAATGACTAATGTACATCTGACTAGCTAAAATGACATGCAGAAAGTGACTCAGTATTGCGTACGTCGAATACAGGAAGCATATCTGTCAGCAGAGATGAATTAGCTACCACTGTCGAAACACCAACTAGCCTTATACACTCGGTGCCACTGGATGCCATTGCTACTTCTGTTATATGGGCAGATATTGACAGGATAGTAGAGCAGAAGGCTCTCTCCCTGCTCTTCACTCCCTCCACCTTTGAGTGATAATGACCTTGACGTACTGACAAATGTCCGTTGAACATCAGTAGGAAAGGAAGCTGTAAAGATGGGCATTATACTATTTTTGCTTCTCTAAATTAAAATACTTTAAAAATTTACACGGTGCTAATTTCTACAAATTATTAATTTGTTGTTGTTGTTGTTCCTGTTGCTTCTTCTTCTACTGTTGTTTTGCTGCTGCTATGCTGCTGTTGTTGCTACTGCTACTGATGTTTCTGCTACTGATGCTCCTACTATTGCTACTGCTTTTGTTACTTCTACACCTGCTTTTGTTATTCGCAGTACAGCTGCCGTTTCTGGCGGTAATACTGCTGCTGTTACTGCTTGCAGAGCTGCTGCTTCTGTAACTGCTGCTGCTCCCTCTGCTGCCGGTGTGTTGAGGCTGGTGAAGGGCGCAAGGGGTGCTGATGTGCGGAAACAGGTAGCAGTGAGGGGTAAGGCTGGATAGCTGAGTGGCGGCCCAATGGCTGACGGCTGACACCTGTCTGAAGCGGGCCACTCATCACCCTCCTGCTGCAACCACGACAGACAGACAGACACGACCCACGGCAGGGGCTGACAGGACCAGGCAGGGAGGAGCAGGGGAGATGGATGGGCTGACTTGATTAGGAGTGAATGGAAAAGGGGCTAAAAGGGGTGGTTGAAGAGGCAGAGATGATGAGGATTGAAAGGAAGGTTAGAGAGAGAGAGAGAGAGAGAGAGAGACATACAGACAGACAGAGAGAAAGACAAACAGACAGACACACAGACAGAGATTGCAGTCTCGCAAGTAACTGTAATTCTTTATATTAGTGTTTACAAAGAATGCAACACTTGGAGATAAACCAGCACACGGACAGTAAGACACAAAAAAAAATATTTTGAAAAAAAGAGAAATGGAAAGAGTCCGGTGAATGATAAATGAAGAACACTGAGAGTTCCAGGCCAGAACTTAATGCATGGGAATGATAGAACGGGGTAATGATGCAGATGGAATGAGGTAACGATGATGGAGGAACGAGGCAAAGATGATGACGGAAGAATAAGGTAAAGGTAATGATGAAGGAATAAAGCAAAAACGATGATGGAGGAATAAAGCAAAGATAATGATGGATGAATAAAGCAGACGATGATGGAAGAATAAAGCAAAGATGATAAAGGAAGGAGTCAAACAAGGATGGTGGGAGAGCATCACTCACCATCGCTGCCAGACAAGTAAATAGTCATTTTATTCCTTCACACTTCTTATTTTCCCTATCAAACTTCCATTACAGTCTCCCCCTCTTTTTTCCGTCTTTTTTAATCCTGTCAGAGATTTTTGCTTTCTAATTTTTTCTTTCTTATTTCCCCATTAAGATGTTTTCCTCCAATGAGATTTTTTCCCAAGAGGTTATTTCCTTATGGATATTTCAACATACCTTGCCTTAGTTTTTCATTCGGGAATTTTTTCCGAAATTTTTTTTTCTCCTGTCAATTATTTCCCACTTTAGTTCCCATCCATCCGTCTTTCTTCCTCCGTTATTGTGTTATTTATTTCTTCCATTTTCTTTATTTGTTTTTATTTGCTAAATTCGCATTTTTCTTATTTTCTTATTTTCTTATTTAGGGAGGGGACACAGAAACAAGAGGCCACAATTGGAAGTTGAAGACACAAATGAGTCAGAGAGATATTAGGAAGTATTTCTTCAGTCATAGAGTTGTAAGGCAGTGGAATAGCCTAGAAAATGACGTAGTGGAGGCAGGAACCATACACAGTTTTAAGACGAGGTTTGATAAAGCTCATGGAGCGGGGAGAGAGAGGGCCCAGTAGCAACCGGTGAAGAGGCGGGGCCAGGAGCTAAGACTCGACCCCTGCAACCACAAATAGGTGAGTACAAATAGGTGAGTACAAATAGGTGAGTACACACACATACACACACATACACACACACACGCACACATACACACACACACACACACACACACACACACACACACACACACACACACACACACACACACATATACACACAGTTTACGATCACCCCACGCACTTCTGTGTTTACATTTAGCGTAGTTCCCCATAAAACTGCGGGTGGGCGCTGAGGACTGTACTTACAGGCGCGCCCCAAAGCTAGCGTATAATTTTCCGCTGGGTTGTCGAAAGATGACTCAAGTGAAATGTTGGACATTACTGGAGGAGGGTAGTCGTTCTGTGGAGGAAGTAGCAATTTGTGCGTCGTCACTCAAGAGATGGGAAGGGGTGAGTGAGGGAGGGAAGGGGTGGTATGTGAGTGAAGGTACAGCCATGAGGGAAAGGGAGGCAGAGAAGGGATTGTTATCGTGAAGGGAAAACGAGGAAGGGGGATGTCTGTTGTTACAGGCGGCTGTGGAAGAAGGGAGGCGGAGGGTTAAAAAAAATGTTGGGAGAGTTTAGCAAGGAGGTTTGAGGAGTCTACCTGGAGGCAATGTAAGTCGGAATAACGCGTTAAAAGTACACACACTATCATTGAAAGGATTAAAGGGGAGATTTCTATTGATTATCTGTAGTTGGAGGAAAAAAAACACATAAATACAGTTCAGGGCGTTTATTAGTGGAAACATTTCACCATGAATAGCTTCTTCAGCACTGAAGAAGCCGCTAGTGACGAACCGTTTCCTCAAGTAAATGTCCAGAACTGTACATGTCTTTTTCCACACCTCGTCTGTATCACCAGACCATTTTTAAATTATCTCTAGTATTCCTGGAGTGATCACCCTCACGGTCCGGCACTGCACAAGACGTATGATAATATAAGATTTCGGACTCTGTCTTATTTCGACTAACACCCAGGTACCTACTTGCTGCTAGTTGAACAGGACAATAAGTGAAAGGAAACGCTGCGAAACGATTTTACCCCGCCGGGAATCGAACCCGGGCCCTCAGTGTGTGAAGCGAGAGCTTTGCCAGCCAGACCACTGGGACACGTAATGAATCAGAAAATGAATATTACCTAAACAGGAAAAAGAACGAAGATAACTGTTGTCTGATAGTAAGTAGAATTATACTTTACCTACAATCCTACATGTTATTAAGGCAGAAAGAAAACAAATACAACAATCCTGCCAGAGTGCAGAACATTTAACATATTTAACATGATGTTAATTACAATAAAATTATTTAAAATGGTTTAACTTTTAAATATACGAATGTTTACATGTTTATGTATTTTGATGTTAGTCTAAAATTTTAAAAGTTTGAGTGATTAATTATATAATTATTTAAATACTTCAATTTGAGGAAATTTCAATGTGTCGTTGTTTAGAAGTTTGAAGTGAATAACATGAGATAAAACCGCAACGAACAGTGGATAACATGAGATAAAACCGCAACGAACAGTGGATAACATGAGATGAGACCGCAACGAACAGTGGATAACATGAGATAAAACCGCACGAACAGTGGATAACATGAGATAAAACCGCACGAACAGTGGATAACATGAGATGAGACCACAGCGAACAGTAGATAACATGAGACCGCAACGAACAGTAGATAACGTGAGACGAGACCGCAACGAACAGAAGCAATAATAAGGGATGAGAGCTTGCATCATATATGATATTTGACGAGTGCTTAAATTATTTAAAACTGAAGAAGCGACGGCTGATGCATTCCTGGCATAACCAGGTACAGTGTGGGAATGACTGCCTGTATAATGTGTATGAGAAAGACAGAGAGAGAGAGAGAGAGAGAGAGAGAGAGAGAGAGAGAGCTAGTTCATTAAAATATAGTTCACTACAGCTGACAAAATCCCTGCATAGCAACTGGAGGTGGAAATTCGGAAACAGCCTCAAAGGACTACATTTAGCAGAGAATTAATCAAAACTACATGTGGTGAGTCATGTATCACTGAGCACTTTCAGTGACTGCCATGAAAGAAAAACTTGTCCAGTGGCTGAAGAAAAAAGCGCTATATAAACAACCCCGGAGAAAACTACATGAACGAGGGTGTATCCTGTCTCTGGTAGTTGTAATACTAGTAGCAACAAAAGTGGTTTATTCTATCTCTGGTAATTGTAACACTAGTAACAACAAAAGTGGTTTATTCTGTCTCTGGTAATTGTAACACTAGTAGCAACAAAAGTGGTTTATTCTGTCTCTGGCAGTTGTAACACTAGTAACAACAAAAGTGGTTTATTCTGTCTCTGGTAGTTGTAACACTAGTGGCAACAAAAGTGGTTTATGCTGTCTCTGGTAGTTGTAACACTAATAACAACAAAAGTGGTTCATCCTGTCTCTGGTAGCTATAACACTAGTAGCAACAAAAGTGGTTTATCCTGTCTCTAGTAGTTGTAACACCAGTAGCAACGGAAGTGGGTTTATTCTGTCTCTGGTAGCTGCAACACCAGTAGCAACGGAAGTGGGTTTATTCTGTCTCTGGTAGCTGCAACACCAGTAGCAACAGAAGCGAGTGTGTGCTGCAAGGCACTACGCAAAAAGAAATCACTCTCCTGATTATTAGCCAGCAAATATATAAATTATATACATTAATGGCTCTGAAGAAGCTTCCACTGGCAGGGTCGCACCTACTCTTGTTACTACTTTTTAAGACGAGAACTCGAAGAATCATAACATAAGAACATAAGAACATAAGAAAGGAGGAACACTGCAGGAGGCCTGTTGGCCCATACTAGGCAGGTCCTTTACAATTCATCCCACTAACAAAACATTTGTCCAACCCAATTTTCAATGCCACCCAAGAAATAAGCTCTGATGTGAAAGTCCCACTCAAATCCAACCCCTCCCACTCATGTACTTATCCAACCTAAATTTGAAACTACCCAAAGTCCCAGCCTCAATAACCCAACTAGGTAGACTGTTCCACTCATCTACTACCCTATTTCCAAACCAATACTTTCCTATGTCCTTTCTAAATCTAAACTTATCTAATTTAAATCCATTACTGCGGGTTCTCTCTTGGAGAGACATCCTCAAGACCTTATTAATATCCCCTTTATTAATACCTATCTTCCACTTATACACTTCGATCAGATCTCCCCTCATTCTTCGTCTAACAAGTGAATGCAACTTAAGAGTCTTCAATCTTTCTTCATAAGGAAGATTTCTAATGCTATGTATTAATTTAGTCATCCTACGCTAAATGTTTTCTAACGAATTTATGTCCATTCTGTAATATGGAGACCAGAACTGAGCTGCATAATCTAGGTGAGGCCTTACTAATGATGTATAAAGCTGCAGTATGACCTCTGGACTTCTGTTGCTTACACTTCTTGATATAAATCCCAGTAATCTATTTGCCTTATTACGTACGCTTAGGCATTGCTATCTTGGTTTAAGGTTGTTGCTTACCATAACCCCCAAGTCCTTTTCGCAATCTGTATGGCTAAGTTCTACAATATGCTCTACCATATTGTATTACTTTTGTCACTACCACTACTACTACTACTACTACTACTACCACTAGTGAACATCGAAATGGTACCTCACTAGTATTCACCTCACTCTGAGCCTTTATATACTCATTTAACTTATAAGTACTAGGGTTATGGGCACTCCCAAGCTTCAGAACCTTGCATTTATCTACATTGAACTGCATCTGCCACTTTTCTGACCAAGAATAGAGTTTGTTTAAATCCTCCTGAAGTTCCATAACATCTACGTTTGAATCAATTATCCTACCTATCTTTGTGTCATCGGCGAATTTGCAACATAATTTGTAACATAAGATGTAATGGATGTAGATAAAAACATTTTCGGAGCAGCTTGCAATATACAGACTGACGGATGTCAGTCTGTATATTGCAAGCAATATATATTGCAGCAATTCTGGCTGTCCTACATATACACAGACGATGATGAAACTAAATGTAAAGTGTGTGTTCAGCCTTATGGTGACTTTCTTAAACACTGCTTATTGGGAAATATAAGAACACTAACATGTATGTTAAGGTGTCGTAATGATGAAAATGAAATTCAGGAAAGTCTGAGAAAGTTCGTTAAATTTTTATTATAGAAAAATAATGATTCGTAAAATGGCAATAATACGATTGCTAACACTTTCATGTGTGTACAGAATTACAACTTTTTCCTTGTGTGCATAAAAATGCAACACTTTCCTTGTGGGCATAAAATTATACCTTGTTTGTATAGAAATACAACACCTTCCTTGTTTGAAGGGATATACAACACCTCCATTGTGTGCATAGAAATACAACACCTCCCTTGTGTGCATAGAAATACACCTAACTGGGTGAGTGTTATTAGACTGGCTTGGTACAGTCAATAACGTACAGGCCTGGCAGCTTTTAGATAAGCATTGCTTAATCTAATTCTTTTAGGCCTCTTTCAGGGCCTAGTTCTTAGGTTTTTATTACATCCAATATGCATTACATCCACATGCAATGGAGTACTCAATCAACTAGCCGTTTTAAGCATAAAATCTAATCTATTTTTAATAGTCTCAAGTGCCGCTGTGGTTCTTCACTATGTAAACAAAGATCTTATCTTTCCGTAGCGTTCTTATATACAGGTCTCGCAATCTTCATAGAGGCACCTCTATACACAGATGTCACAACCTACACAATAAAATTCTTATATACAGGTGTCACAGCCTTCACAGAGGCACTTCTATGAACAAGTGTCGCAACCTACACAACAAAACTCTTATATACAGGTGTTGCAACTTTCAAAAATGCTCTCCTATAAACAGGTGTCACAACATTCACACTTAATATTAGCTGGATTAAGTTCATAGGGAAAATTATTGCTTATTACAATATTCAAATTGAAGAGTTTCACACACACACAATAATAATTACGGTTATACGATTATTAAAGATCAGCAGTGAATAAACGGTGAATACGGGAGTAAAATGTATTAATGGCACAGTAATTATTTTTGTCTGCAATTTGATTTTCATAAATATGAAAAAAGACATAACCGACCAAAGTTACTGCAATGAAATCATCATTATTTTCGTGTTTGCAGTTAATCAACATTTGCAGGGACTAGCGTAATGAACAGAAGTATCGGGCAATCACTGTGTACTCACCGATTTGTGTTTGCGGGGGTTGAGACTTGGCTCCTCGACCACCTTGACTTCTAGCCCATCCTTATGGCCCATCTGTGTCCTCAGCTTCCACCTGTGTGCTCTTGGTTCTCATCATCTTAATTCAGATATTCTGTCCATGTCAGCCCTATCAAGATTCTGTATGTAGTAATCATGTCTCCCTTTGTCCTTCTCTCCTCTTATGTGGTCAGCTTCAGTTCTTTTAGCCTCCCCTCAAAGTGCATTGCATTCAGTTCTAGTGGTAGCCTGGTTGCAGATCTTTGGACCTCTCTGTTTCTTCATGTACTTGACCAGGTGTGGGCGCCATGCTGGGGCTGGGCATTAAATGAATGGCCTAATACATATCAAGTATAAAGCTCTGAAGGATTCTTTATTCAAGTTTCTCAATGCTATTCCGAGTTTTCCAATCTTGAAAGTGCCGCTTCTGTTACACGGTTTATGTGCAATTCTGGCGATACACTAGGTGTTATGTTCAACACCAGGTCCTTTTCATTTCCATATATTTACGGCTTCTTTCCGCACATGTCCTACCTGGTGTCCGGTGTGACATGCAAAGAGTATGCTACAATTTATTCGGCGTATGTCACACTCCCATATAGGCTGCCTCCCAACCAGCAAACCGGGTGCAAAGGGTTTAACGATCTGTAAATCAGTACCTTGGTTCACTGACCAATCACAGGCAAGCCCGCCAAAACTGAAGCAACGTGGTTCACTTGCGGTGAGCAGTGGCAGACTTGCATTATTGTCTACTGCTGAGTTTTGTTTGCTCCAATCCCCATTACGACCAGGTCTCACAGGCCATTCTTTACCTGTGTTCGTAATATCCAGTCTGCCCTTTCCTTTTCCACAACCCATGACCTTGCATTTTCTTGGGCGATGTTTGAATGTCCATTATAAAATTAGGTAGGTACTCCCTGAGGAGTTACAAAAATGTACAAAACATAAAAAGTCACGAATCATCAGAAATACTCTGAACTAAATGTAAAACATGAGAAAATTTGAAAATTTGAAAACGCGAGAAAATTTGAAAAGAGTAAACTAAAGTTATTTCGTAGTAAACACATGGAAGGGAAGGGAAGGGAACAGGAAAGGCACTACAAAAGATCAAGGAATGCCTATCAGGAAGAAAAGAACCAGTCATGGTACGTGGTGAGGTGTCAGAGTGGGCGCCGGTAACGAGCGGGGTGCCACAGGGATCAGTCCTAGGACTGGTGCTGTTTCTGGTATTTGTGAATGACACGACGGAAGGAATAGACTCTGAAGCATCCCTGTTTGCAGATGATATAAAGTTGATGAGAAGAATTCAGTCGGACGAGGACCAGGCAGAACTACAGAGGAATCTGGACAGGCTGCAGGACTGGGTCAGCAACTGGCTCCTGGAGTTCAACTCCACGAAATGCAAAGTCATGAAGGCTTGGGAAGAGCAAAGACGACCATATATGGAGTACAGTCTAGGGGGCCAGAGACTACAAACCTCACTCAAAGAAAAGGATCTTGGGGTGAGTATAACTCCGGACATATCTCCTGAGGCGCACATCAACCAAATAACTGCTGCAGCATACGGGCGATTGGCAAACCTGATTACAGCATTCCGACATCTTAATAAGGAGTCATTCACGACCCTGTACACTGTGTACATTAAGCATATACTGGAGAACGAAACACTAATTTGGACCCTCACCTAGTCAAGCATGTAAGGAAACTAGAGAAAGTGCAGAGGTTTGCAACAAGATTAGTCCCAGAGCTAAGGGATATGTCCTACGAGGAGAAATTAAAGGAAATCAACCTGACGACACTGGAAGACTGGAGAGATAGGGAGGATATGATAACGACATATAAAATACTGAGAGGAATAGACAAGGTGGACAGAGACAGGATGTTCCAGAGATGGGGCACAGCAACAAGAGGTCATGTTGGAAGTTGAAGACTCAGATGAACCACAAGGATGTCAAGAAGTATTTCTTCAGTCACAGAGTTGTCAGGAAGTGGAATAGTCTGGGAAGTGATGTATTGAAGGCAGGATCTATACATAGGTTTAAGGAGAGGTGTGATAAAGCTCACGGAGCGGGTAGAGTGACTGAGTACCGGCCAGTGCAGAGGCGGGGCCAGGAGCTGGGACTCCTCCTGCAACCACTACTAGGTGAGTACAACTATGTGAGTACTGAGTCTAGCTTTAACTGTTTTGATATGTAAGTTTCTAGAATTCTTAGAACTAAGGTGTTTTGTGCTTTAGTTATAATTTTAAAATCATGAATCAATGAATCATTATTAAACTCGGATAGCTGAGTAAGAAGGTCTTGGCTATAGGCGTAAGGCTTCTGTATGGTAGATCTATATATTCCTGACCGTAATTCTTACTTATCTCATATCTCATAATACAATTAGAACAATATTATGTACACTCACACTCACTCACTCACTTCTCCGTGGAAGAAGTTCAGAGGCTGCTAAGCAAGATACATACCTCAAAGGCGATGGGACAGGATAACATCTCTCCATGGGTCCTGAGACAGGGAGCAGAGGTGCTATATGTACCACAACAATCTTCAACACATCTATGGAAACAGGGCGACTACCTGTGGTAGGGAACAGAGCAAATGTAGTCCCAGTTTTTTTAAAAAGAAGACAGACACGAAGCATCAAACTACAGACCAGTGCCACTGACATGTATGGTATTCAAAGTCATGGAGAAGAGTATTAGAAGAATGATGAAGCACCTAGATATGAATGAGCTTATCAACGACAGCCAGCCTGGTTTCAGGGATGGGAAATTCTGTATCACAAACCTACTGGAGCTCTACGACAGGGTGACAGCAATAAGACAAGAGAGAGGGGGGGGGGGTAATTTACGATTTCTTGGACTATAAGAAGGCGTTTGACACCGTTCCACGCAAGAGATAAGTGCAAAAGCTGGAGGACCAGGCAGGGATAACAAGGAAGGCACTGCAATGGATTTGGGAATACCTGTCGGGAAGACAACAGCAAGTCATGGTACGTGATGAGGTGTCAGAGTGGGCGCTTGTCCTAGGGGTCAGTCCTAGGACTGGTTCTGTTTCTGGCATATGTGAACGACATGACGGAAGGAATATACTCAGAAGCCTAAATGTTTGCATATGAAGTGAAGCTGATGAGAAGAATTCAATCAGACGAGGACCAGGCAGAACGACAAAGGGATATGGATAGGCTGCGGGCCTGACCCATAAACTGGCTCCTGGAGTTCAGCCCCACCAAGTGCAAAGTCATGAAGATTAGGGAAGGGCAAAGAATACCGCGGACGGAGTACAGTTTGGGGGAAGCAGAGACTACAAACCTCACTCAAGGAAAAGAATCTTGGGGTGAATATAACACCGGGCATATCTCCTGAGTCGCTCATCAACCAAATAACTGCTGCAGCATACGGGCACCTATCATACCTAAGAATAGCATTCCGACATCTCAATAAGGAATCGTTGAGGTCCCTGTACACCGTGTACATTAGGCCTATATTGGAGTATACAGCACCATTTTGGAACCCATATCTAACCAAGTACGTATGGAAATTAGAGAAAGTGCAAAGGTTTGGAACTAGACTAGTCCAGGAGCTAAGGGCATGTCCTACGAAGAGAGGTTAAGGGAAATCTACCTGACGACACTGGAGGACTGGAGAGATAGTGGGGTTATGATAATGACATATGAAATACTGAGAGGAATCGACACGGTGGACAGAGGTAGGATGTTCCAGAGATGAGTCACAGCAACAAGGGGTAACAGTTGGAAGTTGAAGACTCAGGTGAATCACAGGGATGGTATTAAGTATTTCTTCAATCACAGAGTTGTCAGAAAGTGGAATCGTCTGGGAAGTAATGTAATGAAGGCAGGATCCATACATAGCTTTAAGAAGAGGTATGATAAAACTCACGGAGCAGGAAGAGTGACCTAGTAGCGAACAGTGAAGACGCGGGACCAGGAGCTGTGACTCGACCCCTGCAACCACAAATAGGTAGTATACACACACACACACACACACACACACACACACACACACACACACACACACACACATAACGGAAGGGATAGACTCAGAAGTGTCCTTGTTTGCGGACAATGTGAAGTTAATGAGAAGAATCATATCGGATGAGGATCAGGCAGGACTACAAAGAGACCTGGACAGGCTACAAGCCTGGTCCAGCAACTGGCTCCTTGAGTTTAACCCCGCCAAATGCAAAGTCATGAAGATTGGGGAAGGGCAAAGAAGACCGCAGACACAATATAGTTTAGATGGCCAAAGTATGCAAACCTCACTCAAGGAAAAAGATCTGGGGGTGAGTATAACACCGAGCATATCTCCTGAGACGCACATCAATCAGATAACTGCTGCAGCATACGGGCGCCTGGCAAACCTACGGATAGCGTTCCGATACCTCAGTAAGGAGTCTTTCAAGACTGTATACCATTTACGTCAGGCCCATACTGGAGTATGCAGCACCAGTTTGGAATCCACACCTAGTCAAGCACGTCAAGAAATTAGAGAAAGTGCAAAGGTTTGCAACAAGACTAGTCCCAGAGCTACGGGGATTGTCCTACGAAGAAAGGTTGAGGGAAATCGGCCTGACGACACTGGAGGCCAGGAGGGTCAGGGGAGACATGATAACGACATATAAAATACTGCGCGGAATAGACGGGGTGGACAAAGACGGGATGTTCCAGAGATGGGACACAGACACGAGAGGTCACAATTGGAAGTTGAAGACTCAGATGAATCAAAGGGATGTTAGGAAGTATTTCTTCAGTCATAGAGTAGTCAGGCCGTGGAATAGCCTAGAAAGTGACGTAGTGGAGGCGGGAACCATACATAGTTTTAAGGTGAGGTATGATAAAGCTCATGGAGCAGGGAGAGAGAGGACCTAGTAGCAATCAGTGAAGAGGCGGGGCCAGGAGCTATGACTCGACCCCTGCAACCAAAAATAGGTGAGTACAAATAGGTGAGTACACACACACACGCACACGCACACACACACGCACAATGTTAGTCAGGCAGTGGAATAGCCTAGAAAGTGACGTAGTGGAGGCGGGAACCATACATAGTTTTAAGACGAGGTTTGATAAAGCTCATGGAGCGGGGAGAGAGAGAACCCAGTAGCAACCAGTGAAGAGGCGGGGCCAGGAGGTAGGACTCGACCCCTGCAACCACAAATAGGTGAGTACAAATAGGTGAATACACACACACACACACACACACACACACACACACACACACACACACACACACACGCTCACACGCTCACACGCTCACACACACACACACCCACACACATGTGTATATTTATATATATGTCGTGCCGAATAGGCAGAACTTGCGAACTTGGCTTAAATAGCAACGCTCATCTTACCATATAGGACAAGTGAAAATTTGTGTATGCAATAATTTCGCCAAAATCATTCTGAACCTAACGAAAAAAATATATTTGATTGTGTTTGTTTAGTATTAAATTATTGTAAACAAATCTAAAATATATTTAGTATATATATATATATATATATATATATATATATATATATATATATATATATATATATATATATATATATATATATATATATATATATATATAATATATATACATGTCGTGCCGAATAGGCAGAACTTGCGATCTTGGCTTAAATAGCAACGCTCATCTTGCCATATAGGACAAGTGAAAATTTGTGTATGCAATAATTTCGCCAAAATCATTCTGAACCTAACGAAAAAAATATATTTGATTGTGTTTGTTTAGTACTAAATTTTTGTAAACGTATTTAAAATATATTTAGTTGGGTTAGGCTAAAATAAATTGCTCTTGTTATAATAAGGTTAGGTAAGTTTTCTAAGATTCTTTTGGTGCAAAGTTAAAATTTTTTACATTAACATTAATGAAAAAAATATATCTTTGAACGTATAAGAGAAAATTTCAAAAAGGACTTAATTTTAAATGAGTTCTTGCTAATTGACCAGTTTTACATATTCGGCACGATATATATATATATATATATATATATATAAATATATATATATATATATATATATATATATATATATATATATATATATATATATATATATATATATAAAATGCGAGGAATATATACAGTTAATATTATTGTAACCATTCTCTCAATAGTATTTACATCTGTACCGTCGTCAGGTTTTGTTTGATTAATGGGGTGAGTTGCTAATACTATAGTAAATAGTTTAATTAATGTGCGTGTCCGCGCGTCTTGGGTACGAATTATTGGTTCCCATGTGTCTATCATGACACGAGAGAACTTCTTTCTCTGTGGAAAGGCTATAAAGGGTTGTCACCCATACTGCTGATATCAAACATTTGCCATGATACCACGAGTCGTCAGCATTACACTGAAAACAGGTTGATGTCAGAGTGGTAACTGATTACTAAACCCCCCTTCCCCACACACACACACACCCACACTGGCCCTTTCCTTACGTTGATGGGTTTCTACACTAACATTTGCGAGAACATCAACGCCGACTCAGGGTTAGCGGTTGGGTATACAAGCATCATATACTGCACTAGTCGATGGCGGCATCACCCCACAGACGAAGATTCTAATGATGACAAATGAGCAGTAAGGTGTTAAAAACCTCTTTTGAGTTTAATTTTGGTGTGTGACATTCAGGTCTTCCCTGAGGATTCAATGCTCCTCCTCCTCCTCCTCCTCCTCCTCCTCCGCCTCCGCCTCTTCCTCCTCCTACTACTAATAGCAGTAGTAGTGCTACTATTTCTACTACTACTACTATTATACTGCTGCTGCTGCTTCTTTTACTGCTTTTACTAGCACTACTACTTCTACTACTACTACTACTAACCGAGTCCCATGTAAGCTTTTTCAAGAGGATTGCTTTTCACTGTAGGTGATAAGGTGTCTTAAAGGCAGTCATAGGTTCAAGGTGTTTATAAACTTCTGAAAAGGTTCTCCCTTACAGGTTCTTTTGGGGGTACAAAGTAATTACAAATCTGTCAAAGAGCGCCTCTGCCACAGTCCCTGGGAATTTATTTTTAGTGATCAGAACTAGCAGAGCATATTTCATTGCAATGATCTAATAGTGCTAGTACGAACAGGTTTCCTGAGTGACTACCATGTATATAAATAAGATGTGCTAGGGTGTGATGTAATGGTTCTTTAATTTCTGGGATAGAGTTTAGATTGTACGTCCCGTATCCATCCTGTGGATATAGGGATTTATGAAAAACCTTGAAACTAAGGCCTCAGAAGAGTTTATTGGAGTACATCTGTACGTTTGACTTATCTGTTGCAAGCAAATTTAGGAAATTTGCTTAATATATCTGCCATCACATTTTCACTAATAAGATATATTGACATATCACATAGGCCATTGTACTGTCAATCTCTATATTCCTCAACAAGTGGATAATTGAATTTCTGGGAAATCTCGACATTCGAAGTTAATCATAAGTGTTACCTTACTTCTTTAACAGTTCCCACAAAGTCTGACATCGTACAGGAGACCTGGAGAGTATAACATATCTTTAGGACTTTCATAAGTTCGATGAACTTCTGGATGGGTGGCAATCTTAGAAGAATGAGCTAGCTTTATTGATGCTTTCCCAAGAGCATTGGGTACTACTAATTTCATCAATGAATGTTTTCTCAGGCCTTCTAACCGGTATAGTACACCTTCTCTCATCTCAAATTCATCAACAGGCGAGGTACACGTACGTCTGGGCAGCATCCCTCCTTCCAAGTATTTTGTTACTTTCTATAATCTAACCTGCTTTTGATATTCCCTCTATTTATCACTACCAACAGCCTCAGTGTTAACATCTACTGCTCCTACAGTTTTATACAAGGCTCTTAGTATATGTTTCTTTTGTGCTCACACGGGTTTTGCACCTTAAATACAATAATAATGATTATAATAGTTAAATTAATAATAATATGACAAAAGTAATAATAATAATAATTATTATTATTATTATTATTATTATTATTATTATTATTATTATTATTATTAAAGATTCGCCGGTATTTCTCCCGGCCCGGGCCTTTTCCAAGTGGTGGCCCGTCCTTGGCTCCCTGTCTAGGGAGTGTCTGAGACCTAAGTCTCCCATGGGAGGAGGTACAAGTACCTCATCATCTTTGGGACCAACTGTCCCCAGGCCTAGCCACAAGCTAGGCCTCTCTGGTCTGCCATCCCCGCCCCAAGGGGGCTAATGGGACTGACAGTCTTGTGAGCTCCAAGCTCCGGCTCAGACACCTACCCTACCCTAGAAGGGCTGGGCATGGTGTTAATCAATAATAATAATAATAAAAAAAAATATGACAAAAGGAATTATAATAATAATGACAAAACTAATATAATAATAACAATAATAATAATAATAATATTGAAAAGTGGTTCCTTAAAAATGTATTGTTTACCGTTTACATGTTAGAAAGGGGGACTGTTGCGGTGTCCTTTAATTCTTGTAAAACATTAATAGGTGAAGAATCGACGAGAGTCGATGGATGGAGAAAAGAAGTGGAGACTTTAAGAGGAACAAAATCTGGGAGAAGAAGAAGAGGGAAAGAAGGAACAAAATCTGGGAGAAGAGGGAAGGAAGGAAAGGGAAAGATGAAGAAAAAGGGATTATGAGACTTTACATGAGAATGAAGAGAAAGGATGTAAGGGGAGGATAGACTCAGGAAGAAAAACGAAAAAGTTAAAGTGATAGAGGCAGGATTTGACAAGGAGAAGAGAAAAGGGAGAATAATGGGAGATAATGATGCACAAATAAGGGAAGGAAAACCGGGGCTAATTAAGGGATGGGAAAGTAAAGGGTGGTCAGTCACGTGACAGTCTGCCTCCCTTAATTACCTGTCAGTTGCAGCAACAAACCCCAAAAGTCTAACCCGGGTCCTCGCTCCTCGACCAGGAAGGGAGGGAGAACCCGAGGGAAGGAGGGAGAAACCGAGGGAAGGAGGGAGAACCCGAGGAAAGGAGGGAGAACCGGTTGGAAGGAGGGAGGACCTAAGGGAAGGAGGGAGAACCCGACGGAAGGAGGGAGGACCAGAGGAAAGGAGGGAGAACCCGAGGGAAATATAGATGATTCTGGGAAAATAGGTTGGAAGAAATCGGGGGTGGGGGGGTGAGGAAAATGAGTGAAGAAACAGAGGAGGGGGGGAGAGACCGAAGAAAAGACAAAAGGAGGGACCGAAAGAGGGTGTAACAGAGTGACTGAGAGAAGGAAAAAGGGAGAGGGAGGAAGAGAGTGAAAAAAACACTTATAATTCAACAAAAAGGTAACCAACAATTAGAACATCATATCAACAAATTATTGTATATCACAGTTGATAAGTTACTTGCAGAGTCACACACAAAGAAACAGATGATCTGACTGAATTGGATTTTAAAAATTCCTTGGAAAGAATTCCCCATGTAAGATTAATCTGGAAAATTTTGATGGGCGAACAGATGTCAACAGGTAATATATGATAATGTATTTATCAAATCTAAAAAAAAGTGCAAAAAAATCAATAAAAAAGCAAAATATAAATAGGTAAGTATAAGCAGAAAAAACGTAAAATTACAGAAACTGTTCTTATTTTATTTTTTTAATAATTTGCAGGATTGAATAAATGAAGAATTTGCTGTCATGATACAGGAAAGTACAAGAATCATTTGCAAACTAAAACAAATAAAAATTGTCACAGTTTCTACAAGAATATTTAACCGAGTACGTTGAGTATCGAAAGAAAAGTGAAAGTTAAGTGACGTTGTCTGAAAATAGACTAAAGGAAAAATATGCAACATGAAGATGGGCTGGACTATCGGAAGTGCGAAAGAAAGCACAGACTCAGACTAGGGAAATAGAAAACTAACTTTAAGTTTCATGTAACAAACAGGATCCAGGAGAGACAGAAGCAACTAGAAGCATTTAATGATATCGAAAGAAACCCAAAATATTCCCTTTTATATGTCAAATCCAAAGCAAAAATCACTGCCAGTAACGGGTTATTGCTTATATAAGATAACAGCAAAGAATTAAGTGAAATATTAAAATCTCAATATAACTCTGTATTTAGTGAGTCTTTAATCAAACTAAAGGTCGATAATCTGAACGAATTTTATGAATGAGACTCAGAACCTTTCCAATATTTCCAAAATTTTTTAACATAATGCTTATACCACTGGATTAAAAAAAAAAAATGACATACCCAGGCACAATGCCCCATGCCCAGGCTTATGGAATTCCGAGTGCAACAAGAACTGACGAAACTCTTATTGCATGCCTTAAAAATTCTATGGAAAAGGAACCTGGACACGGGAGTTATCCCACAGTCACAAAAACTTGATATAGCCCCACTCCACAAAGGTGGCAGCAAAGTAATAGCAAATAATTATAGAGCGATAGCACTAACGTCCCACATTAGAAACAATATTTGAAAGGGTTCAAAGAAGCAAAGTTGCCAACCACTTGGATTCCCATCAACTGCACAACCCAAGGCAGCACGGGTTTGGAGTAGGTCGCTCCTCCCTCTCACAACTACTGGACTACTATGACATAGTCTTGGATACACTGGAGGACAAACAGATGTAGAAGTAATATACACATGCTTTTTCAAAAGCTTTCGACATGCGCGATCATGGTGTAATAGCTCACAAAATGCGTGATAAAGGAATAATGGGAAAAATGGGTAGACGGATCTTTAACCTCCTAACCAACAGAACACATATAGTAATAGCAAAGTTAAGTCAGAAGCTGCCACAACGGAAAGCTCTGTACATACAGTGCTTATCCCCATTATTTTCCCTCATCCTTCTTAAATGAAATAGAAATGTAAATCATAACACCGTGTCTTCCTTTGCAGATAATGTTAGAATTTCCATGAGTGTCGTCCATTGAGGACACAGCAAACCTCCAAGCAGATATAAATCAAGTTTTCCAATGGGCAGTGGAACACAATGTAATGTTCACTATCAACAAATTTCAGTGACTCCGTTATGGAAAACTTGAGGAAATAAAAGCTAGAAAGAAACGTACACATATCTTAACCACATAATAGAGAGAAAAACTCATGTGAAGGACTTTCGAGTGATAATTTCAGAGGATCTCACTTTCAAGGATCACAACAGTGTCATTAAAGGATGGTTAATGACAACCTTTATAACAAGGATGCCAAGTCATTGATCACCGTCTATAATTCACTTTTTCTCTCTAGGCTGGAATATTGCTGTAGACTAACAGCTCGTTTCAAGACAGGCGAAACTGCAGGTTTGGAGAATGTACAGTGAATCTTCACTGCACATATATGCTCAGTCAAGCACCTCAGTTAATGGGATTGTTTGAAATCACTAGACTTGTACTCCTTCGAATGCAGGAGAGAAAGACGCATCACAATTTACACTTGAAGAATTTTAGATGGACTGGTTTCAAATCTGCACACCGAAATCACTCCTTACAAAAACAAAAGACTCGGCGGCAGACGGTGCAACATGCTCCCAATTAAAAACAGAGATAAGATGAATACACTAAGAGAAAACACAGGGGCCGAAGACTGTTCAGCAGCCTCCCATCATACATAAGGCAAACTGAACAATTTCCTAAAGTCAGTACCTAACCAGCCGGGCTGTGGTTCGTACGCTGGATTGCGTGCGGCCAGCAGTAACATCCTAACTGATTAGATCCTGATCCATCGGGAGTCCTGGACATGGACTGGGCCGCAGGGGCGTTGATCCCACGTAATCACCCCTCCAGGTAGGTAGAATATGAAAATAAAATTGTTGCGTGTCAGGCTGTCCATTCTGAAGGAAGTTTATGGCTGCTTAACCTATGCCATTCTCTACCTATTCTGTTTTGTGTCAGGACAAAATAACAAGGAATTGGTGGGTGTTACAACAGGTAGATGGCGTTCTGACCATGGAGCTCACGCTAACATAACGTAGTTATGGTGTAGCCAGCATTTTCCTTGTTAAAAAGTTAAGTGTATATATTTATTAAGCTAGCTTGTACTTTATTAAGCTCACATTTGGATATTCAAGCATCAGTATTAATTACTGTAAATATATTTTGGATAAGTTTGCAAATAGACAAGTAATAAACAAACACAATGAAAAATATTTTTTCTCGTTAGGTTCAGAATGATTTTTGCAAAATTATTGCATGCACAAATTTTTGCTTGCCTTAATCGGCAAGAAGAGAGTTGCTATTTAAGCAAGCTTTACTAATTCGGCACGGCGCATATATATATATATATATATATATATATATATATATATCATTGAAACACGACGAAAGAAATTAAATTCCAAGAGCTATCGTGGTCTCTCAACCACTTACTCAAGAAATGATCATCAAGAAATCACTGTTCCTGGAGAATTTGCTTGAGGGATCTCGCAGAAGCTGTAGCAGGATACTCGTGTGATACAGTATCAGCCTGTACTTAAAATTATGGAATTTTAACCAACAATATCTAAATTTTAGTGGAAAGTTTTAAATATCTTAAAATTCCTTAAGAAAATGAAGCTCGTAAAAGGTGATAATGCCCATGAGTGTCAATGTTTTTCATTTCATATAGAATAGCAGCCTGAATCATCAACAGTTGAGCAGATCAAAGACGAGGTAGCTATTAGAGAACGGGTTTAGCGTTTCAAGAAATATTTCAATGCAAATCAAAGCAACTTTCCAATTGCCGTGAGGGTGAAGCTCTATGAAATTTAAGCAAAGGGAAAGATAGACCAAAAATGGGATTGGCAGCCGTCGGGCGGCATCAGCGCCTCAGTATATGTACATAAACACAGAACAAGTCCGAAGACGTGTTTCAAAATGGCTTGCAGGGCTAAGAGAGAGATTCACAAAGAAAGATTAAAGACTCTGAAAAATATCGTCCTTGGTGGACAGGACAAAAAAATGAAAACTGACATATTACGTAAGAGTATGCGCTGTATGACCCTTGTGGGTTTAGCGCTTTTTTCTGATTGTAATAATGATAACATAAGAATACGATAAAATATATGTGGGATATTTTTTTCTCTATCGTCAAGGGAAAATTAGTAATTTATAATATAAACAGAGATAAAAACAAGATGCTGGAAGGATGCTAGAAAGTATTTCTTCACACACAGAGATGAAGGAGGAGGAGTGTGTGCTAACACACCGGACACTTCCAGATTTTATATGTATAACTAATCATTACAGACGAGGCTTCACAAGCACGGCACTGCTCACGGTACACCAAGTGGATTATCACAGATAGTTAATATTAGCACGCTCACACACACACACACACACACACACACACATATACACGAACTAACAAAAAGATGATAAACGAGGTCATTGCTTCCACCATGAATCAGGCATCGCCTACGGTCGTTAACATTTTATCTAAGACGTAAATTAATGACACGTCACTGTAAGAGAGTGAGTTTATTTAAAAAGCAATTAAGTTTTTATATATATATTTCCCTTAAGGACAGAAGGAAATACAAAAAATCCTAGGAATAGCACCTGGAACAGCGAGTGAGGTGCGGAGAGTTAAACATCTAGGAGCTTATCTTGCTAGATACGTGAGCCAGTTGATTCCTCTGTGGATTATACCAGCGCGGTCATATTAATTTCCAAGTGTGAAATGAACTTATTGAAAAAAAAAAAAAAACGAATTAATCACACGCCATTTGGTACATGACTTTGATAATTAATTAGGGCCATTAAGTTATCAATTTTCTTTTTTTTCTTCTGAGATTCTGCTGGTTATGCAAAATACACGTAGAACTACAAATATGTAAACACACACACACACACACACACACACACACACACATACACACACACACACACACACACACACACACACACACACACACACACACACACACACACACACACGCACACATACACTCAGTGATATGTACAGTATGCAAGGTCATGGAGAAGATTATCAGGAGAAGAGTGGTGGAGCACCTAGAAAGGAATGATCTTATCAACCACAGCCAGCACGGTTTCAGGGACGGGAAATCCTGTGTCTCAAACCTATTGGAGTTCTATGACAGGATGACAGCAGTAAGACAAGAGAGAGAGAGGTGGGTAGATTGCTTTTACTTGGACTGTAAGAAGGCGTTTGACATGGTTCCACACAAGAGATTAGTGCAAAAGCTGAAGGATCAAACAGGGATAATAGGGAAGGCACTGCAATGGATCAGGGAATACCTGTCAGGAAGACAACAAGTCATGGTGCGTGGCGAGGTGTCAGTGTGGGCACCTGTAACGAGCGGGGTGACACAGGGATCAGTCTTAGGACCGGTGCTGTTTCTGGTATTTGTGAACGACATGACGGAAGGAATAAACTCCGAAGTGTCCCTGTTTGCAGATGATGTGAAGTTGATGAGAAGAATTCAGTCGGACGAGGACCAGGCAGAACTACAAAGGGATCTGGACAGGCTGCAGGCCTGGTCCAGCAACTGGCTCCTGGAGTTCAACCCCACCAAATGCAAAGTCATGAAGACTGGGGAAGGGCAAAGAAGACCACAGACGGAGTACAGTCTAGAGGGCCAGAGTCTAAAGCCTCACTTAAGGAAAAGGATCTTGGAGTGAGTATAACACCGGGCACATCTCCTGCGGTGCACATCAACCAAATAGCTGCTGCAGCATATGGGCGACTATCAAATCTAAGAACAGCATTCCGACATCTTAATAAGGAACAACTCAGGACCCTGTACACTGTGTACGATGGACCCATAATGAAGTATGCAGCACCTAGCCAAGCATGTAAGGAAACTAGAGAAAGTGAGTAGGTTTGCAACAAGACTAGTCCCAAAACTCAGGTGCATGTCCTGCGAGGAGAGGTTAAGGGAAATGACCTGACGACACTGGAAGACAGGAGAGATAGGGAAGTTTGATAACGACATATAAAATACTGAGAGAAATCGACAAGGTGGACAGGTTAACTCAGATGAATCACAGTGATGTTAGGAAATGTTTCTTTAGTCACAGAGTCGTCAGGAAGTGGAATAGTCTGGGAAGTGATGTAGTGAAGGCAGGATCTATATGTAGCTTTAAGAAGAGGTATGATAAAGCTCAATGAACGGGAAGAGTGACCTAGTAGCGGCCAGTGAAGAGGCGGGGCCAAGAGCTGTGAATCGATCCCTGCAACCACAACTATGTGAGCACACACACACACACACACACACACACACACACACACACACACACACACACACACACAACTACTGCATGTAATAGACAAGGTGGACAAAGACAGGATGTTCCAGAGAGGGGACACAGAAACAAGGGGTCACAATTGGAAATTGAAGACCCAGATGAGTCAAAGGGATGTTAAGAAGTATTTCTTCAGTCACAGAGTAGTCAGGGAGTGGAATAGCCTAGCAAGTGAGGTAGTGGAGGTCTCGGTAGTATCAGTACCAGTAACCAGTTACCAGTGTCAGTAGTAGTGGCTCACTACGATCCGTCTGTGTGAATCACTTGTTATTCACTGTTACAGCTGACCCTACCATGTTTTTGAACGCCGCTCACCCAGGAGCCATCTCGTGGGTCAGTCGAAGGATAGGGAGCGGAGACGTAGGTCAGGCTTGGCGCTACCCATATATTCCGTGTTAATATACTTCATTACCGCCTAAATTAGTGTTATTACCCAATCCACGTTACGGAACCCCAACGGGACAGAGGCAGGAACTATACAAAGTTTTAGAATGAGGTATGATAAAGCTCATGGAGCAGGGAGAGAGAGGACCTAGTAGCCCTCAGTGAAGAGGCAGGGCAAACCACAATTAGGTGAGTATACACACACACACACACACACACACACACACACACACACACACACACACACACACACACGCAAAATCGTGCAAAGTTACTGGTTATGGGTGATTTCAACCACATGGAGATCGATTGGGAAAACCTGGAGCCTCATGGGGGTCCCGAAACATGGAGAGCAAGATGATGGATGTGGTACTGGAAAACCTCATGCATCAACACATCAGGGACACTACAAGAGAGAGATCGGAGGATGAACCAGCAAGACTGGACCTTGTGTTCACTCTGAGTAGTTCAGACATTGACATCACATATGAGAGGCCCCTCTGAGCTAGTGACCACGTAGTCCTGAGTTTTGATTACATAGAGTTACAAGTAGAGAGGGTAACAGGAGTCGAATGGGAAAAGCCAAACTATAAAAGGGGGACTACACAGGTATAAGGAACTTCTTGCGAGAGGTTCAGTGGGACAGGGGAATGGTAGGAAAGTCAGTAAATGAAATGATGAAATATGTAACAACAAAATGCAAGGAGGCAGAGGAAAGGTTTGTTACCAAGGGCAACAGAAATAGTGGGAAGACCAAAGCGAGTCCTGTTTACCCGAAGGTGGAGGGAGGCAAAAACTAAGTGCATTAGAGAATGGAAGAGGTACAGAAGGCAAAGGATCCACGAAAACAAGGAGATCAGTCGAAGAGCCAGAAGCGAATATGCACAGATAAGGAGGGAGGCCCAGCAACAGTACGAAAATGACATAGCATCAAAAGTCAAGTCTGACCCGAAACTGCTGTTTAGCCACGTTAGGAGAAAGACAACAGTCAACGACCAGGTGATCAGGCTGAGGAAAGAAGGTGGGGAACTCACAAGAAACGATCAAGAGGTATGCGAGGAGCTCAACACGAGATTTAAGGAAGTATTCATAGTGGAGACAGAAAGGACTCTGGGAAGACAGGACAGAGGGGGACGCAAACAGGGAATACACCAACAAGTGCTGGATGACATGCACACAACTGAGGAGGAGGTGAAGAAGCTGCTAAATGACCTTGATACCTCAAAGGCAATGGGAGCGGACATCTCCTCGTGGGTCCTCAGGCAGGGAGCAGATATACTGTGTGAGACATTAACCACAATCTTCAACACATCCCTTGAAACTGGGCAACTACCTGAGGTACGGAAGACCGCAAATGTAGTTCTCCTTTTAAAAAAAGGAGACAGAAAAGAGGCACTAAATTACAGACCAGTGTCACTAATGTGTATAGTATTCAAATTCATGGAGAAGATTGTGGAGAAATTTTCTCCAGGAGGAGGGTATTAGCCCCTTCAGCCCCTTTCAGCCCCTTTCAGCCCTGAGGGGCCCAGCCCTCTCAGAAGGGGCAAACATCTTGTTTACTGCAACAGCAAGTAATTGATCCCAGATGCAGTACAAGTATGTGACATGAGCAAGCGACCGCAGCTCCTTGCAAGAGTCCAGTGTTGCAAAGTGTAGTTTAATAAGAGACAGTCCATCTCTTACCTTAGCAGGACAATTAAGAAAAATCCTGCTCCCACGTTATTACCATGGTAAAGATAATGTACATTGTTGTCTATACTTAAGACAACAAGAATCAAGCATTCTGCTTTGCTTCATGGAGGAAATTTGGCAAGGAAGCAAAAAGTACTAGGTCAGCTTTTCCTTTATGTTCTAGGGGCATTGCAGTGGCGTAGGACGCTGTGTGGTCAGATTACTTTTGACTCTACTGAGAGAGAGACATTGACGTGCCGGGATAACCAACAAAGAACACTGTTCTGCGCGTTTTGCACAAAAGAATCTCAATAAACACTTACAGAGAAGTGTGATCAACTTCTTTAGTGACATTATGGTGTGAACGATTATTGATGAACAGTGTAACAATGAGTGTTGCGATCCAACAGAGTGTAGTGCGACATTCTTAAAAGAATACTATTCTTCAATCAAGACATCGAACATCCGGGCGTAACTACGGGTCAGATACATATACCCAGGTAAGTATACTAACTCGTGGTGTACTACTATTGACTGCGCAGTTGAGTATAAAGTTGCGAGTTAGTTACTTATCATAAACCCCTGTGATAAGTGGAACTTTGAGTCCACACAAGTAAGTGTTGTCAGCAATCAGAGTCTGATATATGCTGACATAACTCCCCCTAGGGGTAATTTATAATCATACATAATATACTCTCTTACAGCCCATTGCGAAGTGGTTATGACTTCTCAAGACCTCGCCTGCAGGGGCAGCTGTGCAAGCAATGAGCTGTCTTACCAAGCTAAGTTCCCCCTATATTTAATCTTTAACCTTAGCTGGTAAACCATTTCACAACAAAGATTATCAGGAAGAAAGTGGTGGAGCACCTGGAATGGAACAAGATTGTAAATGACAACCAGCACGGATTCATGGAAGGCAAATCCTGTGTCACAAACTTTCTAGAGTTTTATGACAAAGTTACAGAAGTAAGATACGAGAGAGAGGGGTGGGTTGATTGCATTTTCTTGGACTGCAAGAAGGCCTTCAACACAGTTCCTCACAAGAGATTAGTGCAGAAACTAGAGGATCAGGCGCATATAACAGGAAGGGCACTGCAATGAATCAGAGAATACCTGACAGGGAGGCAACAACGAGTCAGGGTACGGGATGAGGCATCACAGTGGGCACCTGTGACGAGCGGGGTCCCACAGGGGTCGGTCCTAGGACCAGTGATATTTTTGGTATATGTGAATGACATGATAGAAGGGAGAGACTCAGAGGTGTCCCTGTTCGCAGATGATGTGAAGTTAATGAGGAGAATTAAATCAGATGAGGATCAGGCAGGATTTCAGAGAGATCTGGACAGGCTGGACACGTGGTCCAGCAACTGGCTTCTAGAATTCAACCCTGCCAAGTGCAAAGTTATGAAGATCGGAGAAGGGCAAAGAAGACCGCAGACAGTGTATAGACTAGGTGGACAAAGACTGCAAACCTTGCTCAAGGAGAAAGATCTTCGGGTGACCATAACACCGAGCATGTCTCCGGAGGCACACATCAGCCAGATAACTGCTGCATATGGGCGCCTGGCAAACCTGAGAATAGCGTTCCGATACTTTAGTAGGGAATCGTTCAAGACACTGTACACTGTGTACATCAGGCCCATACTGGAGTATGCAGCACCAGTTTGGAACCCACACCTGGTCAAGCACGTCAAGAAATTAGAGAAAGTGCAAAGGTTTGCAACAAGGCTAGTTCCGGAGCTCAGGGGTATGTCCTTCGAAGAAAGGTTAAGGGAAACCGCACTGACGACACCGGAGGACAGAAGGGTCAAGGGAGACATGATAACGACATACAAAATACTGCGTGGAATAGATAAGGTGGACAGAGACAGGTCGTTCCAGAGAAGGGACACAGAAACAAGGGGTCACAATTGGAAGCTGAAGACTCAGACGAGTCACAGGGATGTTAGGAAGTATTTCTTCAGTCATAGAGTCGCCAGGATGTGGAATAACCTAGCAAGTGATGTGGTGGAGGCAGGAACCATACATAGCTTTAAGAAGAGGTATGACAGAGCTCAGGAAGCAGAGAGAGAGGACCTAGTAGCGATCAGTGAAGAGGCGGGGCCAGGAGCTGAGTCTCGACCCCTGCAAACACAATTAGGCGAATACAATTAGGTGAGTACACACACACACACACACACACACACACACACACATATATATATATATATATATATATGTATATTGGGTGGTAGGAGAAGTGGAGTATTCAAATGGCTTCAGGAAGAAATCCAAATATTTTTCCACGAAGCCCTTCTATCCACTTCTCCGAGACTATGGGTCCCACAATTTGCACTTTAGGTGGACCCCTTATATATATATATATATATATATATATATATATATATATATATATATATATATATATATATATATATATATATATATATGCAAAACAACCACTCTGAAAGAATAGAGAAATTCCAAGCGCTTTCGTGACTACTCACATTATCAAGGAACTATGAAAGTGAAGCATCCAAGGAAGCTATATAAGGGGTCCGGCCAGCACCTCACTATCAGATCCCACAACGGTTAAACACGTGACGCGCGGCGAGCCAACTTGGATAGGTCCTTTGCACAACTCACCCCCAAGCTATTCTACCCAAGAAAATTTAAAAATTATTTGTCCAGTGTATTATTAAATTCTTCCCAAATTCTATTAATTATAAATGGATCTAATTTATATAAACCAAAGGAAATATTCATATTATTGTCAAAACGGCTTTTTATGAAACAAGATTCAATTATATTCCTGTCGACCATGGACTTGCTTGATACTACTTTCTCAACTTTTTGAAAATCAATTGGATGGTTAAAATCTCTTACATGAATAAATAGAGCATTGGAATCTTGTCCAGTTCTAATGCTATATTTATGTTGTTTTAATCTTAGTTCGAGATTTTTACCAGTTTGACCGTAATAAACTTTATCGCAAATTTTACAAGGAATCTTATAGACACATCCATCAGCATTTTGGGGGAATTCTTTATCAAAAGTTTTTTTACTGTGTCAAGATTTTTGAATACAACTTTAATATTAAAAGTCTTAAGAAGAGAAGGCATATCAACCAAGTTTTCATGGTAAGGGAGAACCAACATATTTTTAGTTGAATAAGGCTGGTTGCCCCTTTTTTGGATTATAAAAAGTGTTTCTAGCAACTTTAAAAGATTTATCAATTACATTTCTTGGGTATTTTAAATCATTACCTATTTCATAAATTTTGGATATTTCCTCATCTATGAACTCAGGACTACAAATTCGTAAAGCTCTCAAAAACATTGATGAGAAAACAGACAGTTTGACTCTATGTTTTTGAGAGCTTTACGAATTTGTAGTCCTGAGTTCATAGATGAGGAAATATCCAAAATTTATGAAATAGGTAATGATTTAAAATACCCAAGAAATGTAATTGATAAATCTTTTAAAGTTGCTAGAAACACTTTTTATAATCCAAAAAGGGGCAACCAGCCTTATTCAACTAAAAATATGTTGGTTCTCCCTTACCATGAAAACTTGGTTGATATGCCTTCTCTTCTTACGACTTTTAATATTAAAGTTGTATTCAAAAATCTTGACACAGTAAAAAAAACTTTTGATAAAGAATTCCCCCCAAAATGCTGATGGATGTGTCTATAAGATTCCTTGTAAAATTTGCGATAAAGTTTATTACGGTCAAACTGGTAAAAATCTCGAACTAAGATTAAAACAACATAAATATAGCATTAGAACTGGACAAGATTCCAATGCTCTATTTATTCATGTAAGAGATTTTAACCATCCAATTGATTTTCAAAAAGTTGAGAAAGTAGTATCAAGCAAGTCCATGGTCGACAGGAATATAATTGAATCTTGTTTCATAAAAAGCAGTTTTGACAATAATATGAATATTTCCTTTGGTTTATATAAATTAGATCCATTTATAATTAATAGAATTTGGGAAGAATTTAATAATACACTGGACAAATAATTTTTAAATTTTCTTGGGTAGAATAGCTTGGGGGTGAGTTGTGCAAAGGACCTATCCAAGTTGGCTCGCCGCGCGTCACGTGTTTAACCGTTGTGGGATCTGATAGTGAGGTGCTGGCCGGACCCCTTATATAGCTTCCTTGGGTGCTTCACTTTCATAGTTCCTTGATAATGTGAGTAGTCACGAAAGCGCTTGGAATTTCTCTATTCTTTCAGAGTGGTTGTTTTGCATATTTTGAAATCACCTGTTCACTGTGATCTTATTGCATATATATATATATATATATATATATATATATATATATATATATATATATATATATATATATATATATATATATATATATATAGTGTGTAGGGTGATTGGAGAAAAGAACACTCAAGTGCCTTTTAAGAAGAAATCTGAGGATTTTTTGTCTAGAGCTATTTCATGTACTCAGCAGCAGTGGCAGCAGCACCCACAGCAGCCTCAGTAGTTGCAATACCCACAGCAGCAGTGGCAGCAACACCCACAGAAGCCTCAGCAGCAGCAATACCCACAGCAGCAGTGGCAGCAACACCCACAGCAGAAGCAGTAACAACACCCCTAATAGAAGCAGCAACAGCCCAAACAGAAGCAGCAACAGCCCAAACAGAAGCAGCAGAAACTCCCCAAGAGCAGCAGCAGCATCAAACATCCCTCTTTCAGGAGTCCTGCACCCTAGACACCTCTTGGAAATCCTCACCTTGGATGTCACCGCCATTTGCCTTCCAGGAAGCTCTTCATCTAGGTTGCAGCCGTGAGCTGGACGCTGAGAGCACCCCAGAGAGGCGGCACACGGTCGCAGGGTGAGTGGGTTTGCCTATTAGCCACACAAGTGTGGCCCAACACGACTTTATTACCACGTTGATGCTTGCTAGCGCCTCGCCTTTTATTCCATTTACGAATTCAGGGAACAAGGCTCTTACGTTGGGATCTTGGGACAACGCTGCGCAGTGTAAAGGAGATAACATATGAGGTGTGACTTGTTGGTTAGTTTATTAGATTTGAAGCTTGTCGACTACACGATTCCTATTAAGACTGCGTGTCATCTGAACACCACAACCAGAAAATACTTTTATACCCAAAGCATAGATTAAAATAAACTTTTATCGTATATACATTGAGAGATACATACTTCAAGGTGTATATACATTAGCGTCAGGATATTTTATTACGAGGAAAGAAAAGGCCGTAAAAATAAATGAGTATGAAAAGAAAAACATCAGGTATTATATCTAAATCAATTTTATTGTTAGCATAAAAAAATATTTTTTCACAAAAATATTTAAAAGTATTTAAACTCCAGGTGATACTGAATGTCTTGTGTATGAGACGTATTATGAACTGTTAATAACCAATACTTTACTTATTAAGCTGGGAAACAGTAAAATTTTCTACATAGTAATTATTATTTTACGTGCGGTATCTCTGTGTGTGTGTGTATATATATATATATATATATATATATATATATATATATATATATATATATATATGCAAAACAACCACATTGAAAGAATAGAGAAGTTCCAAGCGCATTCGCGACTACTCACATTATCAAGGAACAATGTTCCTTGATAATGTGAGTAGTCACGAATGCGCTTGGAACTTCTCTATTCTTTCACAGTGGTTGTTTTGCATATTCTGAAATCACCTGTTTACTGTAATCTTATTGCATATATATATATATATATATATATATATATATATATATATATATATATATATATATATATATATATATATATATATATATATATATATTAGCAAGTCCTTTCTACAATTTTCTTATACGTTTAAAGATATATTTTTTCACTTATGTTAATGTAAAAATTAATAATTTCTTTTACTAAAAGAACCTTAGAAAACTTAGATAAGTTAACAGTAATTTATTATTATATTATTATATGCTGTGTATGCACTGATACCAGCAGTTTACATACTCTTGAGGTGTATATCTCGTTATGTATGCACTTAAAGTTACTTTAATCCTTTTATGAGGGATTAATATATCCTCCACTGGTGGTATACCAGCGACATGCAGCATAATGACCTTAGTGTAGTCGTCAGGGTTTTAGTCTGCTAAGCCAAGCAACCAACTAGCAAAAATTTTCCTTTAAATCGAGTATAACCTTTTCACTGCGTGATTAGCGGTGTAGTGTCCACCTGCATGGTTTTTAAATTCAAAAAATGTGAAAGTGAGCTACGTGTATTATATACCTTGGAGATTTGCATACGTACAACCGTAAATATGAGTTTTGCACATCTGAGATTGCGAAATTCATAGATTTTCCTAACAGAGTTTTTTTTTTTTTCTGCAACGAGAGTTCATATTTTTGCTAGTTATTACTATACTACAGATCCCGTCGACTTAATGAAAACAATGTAAATAAACATTTGGAAAAGGGAACATACAACTGTGAATTCTTATTCTCGATCTGAGTTATTCATAATTTGAGAATCAGGAGAATAAGAACTCATATTTCTCTCTCTCTCTCTCTCTCTCTCTCTCTCTCTCTCTCTCTCTCTCTCTCTCTCTCTCTATTTTACACAGGCTTTCACAAGGTTAAGTTAAGAATCCCTAGCTTTATTGACAAACTATTTACAGGTTAAAGATTGGCAAGCTAAGAGCTGTTACCTACATCAGCTCATTTGAAAGCATTTTTATTGTTATGAGACATACAAGTAGGGAACAGGATGAAGTTGGAGCCATCTGTGGGCCAGCATTTTCATCTGATCAACTGACTTGATCTCGTTGACATCATAATGCTGTGCGAATGTATTCCATACTCGAGTCATCCTGGGTATATATGATCTCAGATGGAGTGATGCTCTGGAAAAGGGTATAGCCAGAGTGAAGTTGCTGCTTTTTGCCCGTCTTGTAGTATATAAGCTTCTCTCTCTCTCTCTCTCTCTCTCTCTCTCTCTCTCTCTCTCTCTCTCTCTCTCTCTCTCTCTCTCTCTCGCTCTCTCTCTCGCTCTCTCTTCACGATTCCCTCTCGGATAATGGTAGTGGAATGTGTTGCAATGACTGCATACATTACCTCTAACAAATAACACTATTCTCCAGCACCAGAATGTTAGCCACTCTGCCTCACCCACACCTTCTGTCGCGAAGTCTCTCCTTTGCTTCTCCTCTTCCTCTTCCCCTTCCCATACTCTCTTCTTCGTTTTCTGCGTCTCCTACTCCTCCTCCTTCTCCTTCCTTCCTGACAATTTTCACTGGTGGTTCTGTATCCTTAGTTTTTAGTGGTAGTTGTTTCATTTCTTCTTTTTATAAATTTTTCTATCATCCTCTGGTATTCTGTTGCTTATTCACGTTCATTCTAATAATACTGATAATTAAGTGCAACCATTTTTTTATTTACTACCTATTCTTTTTTTTCCTTGTTCTTTTAATTCTTTCCGTTTATCGCATCTTTTTCTTGTTTACGCTTAAGACACAATACAATCAGCTGTTGGCCTTGTTCCTCAAGTTATTCTAACGAACTTAGTTTTGTGAACGATCATATAAATTTTAAAGGGGGTTGACCGGTAAGCCAGAAGAAACCCTCTGCCAGGTGGCCATAAGTGGGTCAGCAGATGGCTATAAGACCAGCCTCAGGAAATAATTTGTCCCGTTTCTTAACGAATCTTACCTAAACTGACCTTACTTGTCACACACAAACTCTACCTGGAGTTTACCTGGAGAGGGTTTCGGGGGTCAACGCCCCCGCGGCCCGGTCTGAGACCAGGCCTCAAGGTTACAAATTCATCCTTTTATTTTGCATGCTAAAAACTGTTGTTCTGCTTCTCCTCATGTTCTTGTAATAACTTTACTGCAATTGATTTATAGTTTCTCTTGTGCTGAAGCATAAATTTGAAGATGGTGGTACTGGAGCCAGCTGTTGGCCAGAACTTTCATTTGGTGAATTTTTATAATATAAATATTTGTCGAAAATTTGCTTAAAAAGTCAGTGAATTAAGAAGCGAATAATGGTTAACAGAGTGATGCACTTTAGTTTGGTACAGCCAGAGCAAAACTACATAAGAACATAAGAACATAAGAATGTAGGAACGCTGCAGAAGGCCTACTGGCCCATACGAGGCAGGTCCTTATCAAAACGATCTCTACCTAAAGCCACCCAAGAAATAACTCCCGTACCCAATGACACCAATCAAACCCAGCCCCTCCCACTCATATATTTGTCCAGTCTCTTCTTAAAGCTACACAAGGTCCTAGCCTCTATCACCCCACTAGGAAGACTGTTCCACGCATCTACAACTCTGTTAGAAAACCAGTACTTACCGACAGCTGCTAGTCTTGTTGTCTAGTAGTTACTTTCCAGTTGGTGTGATTCTGGGCCTGGTGGGATAACATTGGCCTTGTACATAACCTGGGAACAACTAGCATCGGTTATTGTAACTAATAAAATTACAACTCAATGACAACGTAAATATATAAAACAAAAGAAGTACTGAAATTATTTGGGTTTACTTATTATATATTTACAGCAGAAAGTTGTTATCTTGTCTCGTTTTCCTATTCTCCTCCACCTCCTCCTCCTCCTCCTCCTCCTGCTCGCCTTCTCCACCTCCTCCTCTTTCTCCTCCTGCTTCCCTCCTCTTCCTCCTCTTTCTCCTCCTGCTTCCCTCCTCTTCCTCCTCCTCCTCCTCCTCCACCTTCCCCAGTCCCCAGCTGGTCCCCTCCTGAATCAGTGAGTGTCTTGTGCCTTGTAATGACCTCCATGTATTACTGTGAACGAATGAGCTATCTTTGTTACAATGCGCTACCCACCTAATATATTGCTTGAGACGCGCAAAATGGGACACTCTAACTCTTCTCTCTCTCTCTCTCTCTCTCTCTCTCTCTCTCTCTCTCTCTCTCTCTCTCTCTCTCTCTCTCTCTCTCTCTCCCGTTCCTTCCTCCCTCCCACTATCCAACATATTTCTGTCCTCTTCTGTTTATCTCGGCTATTCTTCCTTATCCATTGCTATTAACGCCTTTCTTTTCCTCCCTGTCGCTAGTGTTTTCCTTTCAAGTTGTTTACCCTCTTATCACCCATATTAAAAACAGTCCTGGAAGCATTGTATTTATAATGGTAGTTTGTAAATAGGGTCTCAGTAGTTAGGAAATAGCTTCTCAGTGGTTCAGACGTAGCTGTCTAGTAGTTTTGAAATTGGTTTCCAGTTGTTTGGATATAGGTTCTCAGTAGTTCAGAAACAGATGTAGATGTGTGGTTCAGGTTATCACTGGAAAGTTTAAGTTTGGGTTGGACTAATATTAAGTAGTTTTAGGCATAGGGTGGGCAAATTCACTGGAAAGTTTCAAGCATAGGCTGGACAAATACATAATAAAATTTCAGTTTTATCCTGGATAAAAACGTGGAAAGTTTCAAGTATAGTTTGGGCAAGCACGCCGGATAATTTAAAACATAGGTTACACAGATACACCGGAAGGCTTCAAAGAAAGAATAAATAAATACACTAGACAGTTTTAAGTGTAGTTGGACAAGTGCACAGTGAGGAGGGTACCTTATTCCTACATCACTTTATGGAGTGGGGCTAACATACAGAGGAAGAGCAGGCAAGCCTTAATCATAATCGCCTACATAACATTTGATTAAGAGCCAGAGAGGTTCTGCTGGGCTGAGAATGGTGAATGATACGACACAAGAATTGTTAAGTGTGAGCACCAGTCTAGTTTACCCATTGCCAATCCCCTCACCCCAGTATTCATGCCACATTTCTTTATATTTGATATTGAATTGTATATTTTCACATTAATAATTTAGTTGTATAATCTCTCTTAGAGACAACTGACATGTCCAGTAAATGGTAAAAATACTCATAAAGTTTTTCTAATTCTCCTCTTGAGTTCCAACTCTCCGCTTGTTCTGTTTACTGGATTATAATTTAATATATATCTATATATATATATATATATATATATATATATATATATATATATATATATATATATATATATGAGAGAGAGAGAGCGTATATACATTGGAATGGTAAGAGTAGTTGATTGAGTGGTGAGGATACATTGCAGAATCACAGTAGTGATTAACCCATGGTCTGAATGAAGGTAATTGTTCTCTTTTATTATTTAATTATATTTAAGTGTTGATTTAGGGTGATATCTTATATCTGGTCTGACATCCTCGCATATACCTACTTCACAAAATGTAAAAATACAGGAGTAATTGTGGAAGAGTGTAAACAGGTATTACCTCGTCTGCATCAGTAGGCCGTCTTCAGATTTAGATTTTTTAATTTTTGCCGCTGATGCTACTAGCTTATTAAGTACCCCAAATCCATAGTGTAAAGGACAGCAGTTCCTTTACTTCTTATATTTTACTCTTGTTCCTCTCTTTCTCTTCATTAGTTTCACGGAAACCTCTCGATATTATCGTCTATCTGTCTCACATTTCGTCTCCTCCCGTGTATGTATATAGACCATGCAGTCACACAGTTTGGTTCATATACTTACATCTTCCTTGTAGGAGTTCATAAGGAAGTTCGAACCTAAAGCGTTTGTTCTACCTTCCTTTCTGCCCCTCCTGCTCCCTTTCCCGTTTCTCTTTTCTATTCCCCTATTTACTCTTTCCTCTCTCTCTCTCTCTCTCCTCCCCTCCCTCTCCCACTCTTCTCATCATCTCCCTTTCCCTTGTTTCTTGTCCTTTCCTTTAACTCCTCTCCATCCCATCCCTACCCTTCCCATTCTCTCCCTCTGTTCCCTCCTTCCGCCTCCCCCTCCCTTTCCTTCCCCTTCCCTCCCATCCCATCCCCTCCACGGCAGACATTAGAGACAACAAATAGGAGTGTCGTGAAGGTGCAATATGGGTCCCTGGTGACACATGGCCCGGGATGGCGAGTCCTCAGTCCGTGTCTCAAGCCGGGGCGAGAGCTCTTCCTCCCTCAGGTGGCTGTCAGGTGACACTCTTCCGTCAGGTGGTCCTCCTCCGTCACTGGTCGTCAACTGGTCATCATACGTCAGGTGCGCCTCGTCCATTAGGTGACTTTCCTCAGACATTTACTCCCCTGTCAGTAGGTGCCCGTGCGTCATGAAGCTCTGCGTCTGGTGATTCACCCCTCACAATAACACCACCACCCTCCTCACCACTATCTCTGCCATCACATCAACTCTTCCCCGACGGTTTCTCCACATTCTTCTACATTCTTTCCCCAATGCCTCCCTTCCCCACCGTCTTCCTCACTGTCACCCCCCCCCACTTCCCTCATCCCTTCAGCCTCTCTTCATGTATATCTCTATTTTTTTTTTTTTACACAGGGCTTGAGAAGGCTACGTTCAGGGTTCGTAACTTTATTTACAAGCTAAGAGCTGTTACCTACATCAGCTCATTTGAAAGCCTCTTTATGGTTAAGAGATATATAGATAGGGAACAGGATGAAGTTGGAGTCATCTATGGGCCAGTGATTTCATTTGGCCAACTGACTTTATTTCGTTGATGTGCTTTTGTTGTATGAGCATGTTCCAGACGGCACGATTCATCCTAGGAATAAATGATCTCAGACGAAGCGATGATCATTCTCTCTCTCTCTCTCTCTCTCTCTCTCTCTCTCTCAGCTCTAACTCTCGGATTATCTTTCACTCCCGTGTTATACTGCATATTCTGCTATGTAAAATAGTGGCCGTCGAGCTGGCAGATTTACTGAGAGGAGGTCGTTTGATCTCAATCTCTCTCTCTCTTATGCCTGGCTCAAGGCATCCACAATTTTTTTCTTAATTCCTCGTACCGTTTTTACTTTTTCTCCTTCCTTTCTTGTATTCTTTACCTTTAATGGATTATTTCTCTTCACATTCTTGCATTGTTTCTATTTGCATTCTTGTATTCTTTACCTTTACTCTCTTGCATTCTTTCCCTTCAAAATCATGCATTTGTTCCCTTCATATTTTCCTATTCTTTCCTTCACATTCTTGCATTCCTTCCCTTAACAATCTTACATTCTTTCCCTTCACAATCTTATTATTTCCCTTCAAAATCTTGCATTCTTTCCCTTCACATTTCCCTATTCTTTCCCTTCACATTCTTGCATCTTTCCCTTCATTTCAGTCTTAACTTATACTTTATGTATAACATCATAGGCAGGAAAGTTTTTTTTTTTTTACGTTCTTACGCATTCAGATCTCGTTTTATTTTCTGAAATTAACTCACATATTTTTATTTTTATCTTCGGTGTTCCTTGAGCGCAGCTTCTCTTATCAGCTTTGTCTTCGCATTATCTTAACTTTCTCCTCGGGGTTTAGTTCGCCTTCGTTGCATTATTCGAGTTTTTGTTCTAAATTCCTTCGCCTGATTTTTTTTTTACCTCTGTCTTTTGGGCTTTGCGCCGTTCGGTTGTTTATCTTATCTCACTTTGTTCGTTTTTTTCTTATTATCGACTCTGGATAAAATCTTCGTATTATCTACTCCCACTCTCTCTCTCTCTCTCTCTCTCTCTCTCTCTCTCTCTCTCTCTCTTTTTCTCCTTCTCTCTCACTCTGTCAAAAACGTATATACTTGTGTAATATGTATACGCTCTCTCTCTCTCTCTCTCTCTCTCTCTCTCTCTCTCTCTCTCTCTCTCTCACTATCTATCTATCTATCTATTGGTTATAAGACAGTGTGTGTCTTATAACCAATTCTTTCCAATCCATGATCCTCCATTTGTCAATTATATTTCCCTTTCCTCAATATTCTCGCTTCCTTTTTCTCTTACTCTTTCTTTCACCACTTTCACCTTCCTACTGTTAGCTCTCCCTACCATGTTTTCCCTTGTCTCTCCCTCCTCCTCTTTACCATTTTCATCACTTTTGCTCAAATTTCCTTAATCTCTCATTTCTTCTTTTTTTTCTTTCTTTCTAACCTCTCTCTTCCAACTTCATTTCATTTCCTTCTATTCTATCCTCCCTAATTCATCTCAACCTCTCCCTCCTCCCCGTTTCTGTCCAGGCTCTTCCCTTTCTCTCGTTCCCTTCCATATCTCCTCCTCCTTTCTCTATTCCCCAACTCCTCTCATCTGTCTACCCTTTCCCCCTTCTTCCCCCCACTGCTATTATACCACAGGTCCTACCCTCTCCCTCCCTTTTCCACTTAGGACTCCCCAACCCATTCCTCACAGTCCCCTGCTTCCCCACGCCCACTACACCCCTTTCCATACCAACCCTCCCCACACGACCCCACTTCCCTACTTTTACTCTCTCCCCCACGCTCCTCCCCAGCCCTCCTCCAGGACCCCCACTGAGCGTGGTGTGCGGGGTAATGGGTGCGTGCATTAGCGACAACAAATAGAGGTGCTCAGGCCAAGAAATGTCCTCCATCGGTGCTCGCGACGCTCCAAAGATTCCCTCGTGAGGGAGTCGCCGCCCACACTTTGTCTCTCGCTGGGGATCCGTCCCCTTGGGGGGTGGGGAGGGGGGGACGAAGGAAGAGAAGGAGGGAGAGAACGCAGGAGGAAGGGGAGGGAGGAAGGGGGACAAGGAGGGACAGAGGGAAGTGGGAGGAAAGAAGAGAAGGGGTGAGAGTGGGAAGGAGGGAAGGAATGATAGAGGGAGAATATATAGATGAATGGGAGGGGGGTTGAATTGGTTCGGGGGATAAAAGATAGGAGGGGATTACGGTGAGGGAGAAAAGCGTGAAGGAAGAGAGATGGCGAAAAAACATTTGGAAACAGAGAAGGATGGAAGGAGGGACTAGTGGAAAGAGTGAGGAATGGAGGAAAGGATGTGAGAAATGAAGAGACGGAGGGATGGTGGAAGAATGGAAGAGAGAAGGGATGGGGTATATAGCTAGCCAGAAGTGGTCACTACAAGTGCAAGTATCAATGCAGAGTCTGACCCAGTGCTTAAATAATACAGCTAGCCACCGTCCCTGTCTCAGCTGTCACAGTCAAAGATGCTGCTGGAGTCTGCTTGCTCACACACACACACACACACACACACACACACACACACACACACACACACACACACACACACACACACCCATACACACAGGCCTAGTGTCTAATCGACATTTGCCTAGGACAAAATGATAACTAACACACGCACACACACGACTAACACACACACGCGCGCACATTGGCTTCAGGAGACCGAAGGGAGGACATTTGAATAACGACAGGGAGAGAAAAGGGAGATTGAAAATATCCTCAAACTAACAGTAGACGAGGGCATGACCGAGCTGATAAAATTTCCTGAGAATAGGGGGATACTCAAGGGTAAGAAATCAGCCAGTCAAATTGATTTTCAAGACAGAAACGGTGCCAGACAGGATCCTGCAGCAGAAACCACAGCTAAAAGAAACAACAAATGCTAGTGGGTATACCTAGACCACGACAGAACTACAAAAATGAGAGTCAGGAAAAGCAGCAAGTACAACCATCCACCCGCAGAGCTACCCACGGAAACTCGCAACCAAACAAATTAACCCAAAATTAACCACACTCCATACTCACTTCTTCTATCCCCCCAAAACAAACCCCTACCTACACAGCAGCCCCCCATAGTACCCTACCAGGTATCCCATTCCCCAGCTCCCACAACCCTACCCCCCCAGAATACAGTTTTGGAAAAGAGGCTGAAGGTATGGTACACAAACACAGAACAATGAATAAGTGTGAGGAATGGCACAAAAGAATAATGGAGGCATCCCCAGACATACCGCTCACAGAAACCAAACTCATGGAAATGATAACAGATGCAATCTTTCCAACTGTATATCAGATCCTGAGGAAAGATAAATGGAACAGAGGAGTTGCTCTCAAGGTGGTGATTGCAGTGATGTACAACCCACCACAGAATAGCAGGAGGCCAAGACAAGAATATGATGAGAGCAACAGAGCAATGGTTGATACACTAGCTGAGATGGCCAGAAAGGCTCACGTAGGTGAGGCAAAGTTGCTAGTTGTGGGTGATTTCACTCACAAGGAGACTGACTGGGAAAACCTGGAGCCACATGGATGACCAGAAAGGTAAAGGGCTAAGATGATAAAGGTGGTACTGGAAAACTCCATACAACATGTCAGGGACACTACCAGAGAGAGAGAGGAAAGGAGGAACCAGCAAGACAGGACCTCATGATCACCTTGAGTATTTCAGACACTGAGAACATCAAATATGATTGGTCCCTCAGAGCTAATGATCACGTGGTCCCAAGCTTCACATACATAATAGAATTACAAGTGGACAGGGAAACAGGACGAGTAGGATAGGAGAAGCCAAACTACAAAAGAAGGGAGTACACAGACATGAGAAATTTCCTGTATTAGGTTCAGTGCAAAAGAGAACTGGTAGGAAAATCAGAAAATGAAGTGATGGAATACGTGACAGCAAAATGCAAGGAGACAAAGGAGAGGTTCATAACCAAGGGCAACAGAAACAATGGGAAGACTAGAATGAGCCCCTGGTTCACCCAAAAGTGTAGAGAGGCCAAAAATAAGTCCATTAGAAAATGGAAAAAGTACAAAAGACAAAGGACCCAGGAAAATAAGGGGATTAGTCACAGAGCAAGAAACGAATGTGCGAAGATAAGGAAGGAGGCCCAGTGGCAATGTGAGAATGACTTAGCATCGAAAGGCAAATCTGGCCCGAAGCTGTTGCTCGGCCATATTAGGAGGAAAATACAGTCAAGGACCAGGTAATCAGGCTGAGGAAGGAAGGAGGGGAAGATAACAAGAAACAACTGAGAAGTATGTGAAGAGCTCAACACAAGATTTAAGGAGGCAATTTCAGTCAGGCAGGAAGGACTCCAGAAAGCCAGGATGGTAGGGTACACCAAGTGCCGGACACACTACACACAAGCAAGGGGGAGGTAAAGAGGCTGTTAAGTGAACTAGATACCTCAAAGGCGGTGGGGCCAGGCAAGCAGGAAGCAGAGGGCCGTATGTGCCACTAACAGCAATCTTCAACACATTTATCGAAACAGAACAACTATCTGTGGTGTGGAAGTCAGCAAATGTAGTCCCAATTTTAAGAAAGGAGACAGACATGCAGCAATAAACTACAAACCAGTGTCAGTGCAAAGTCATAGAGAAGAATGGTGGAGCACCTAGAAAGGAATGAGCTTATACACGATAACCAGCACGGTTTCAGGGAGGGGAAATCCTACATCACAAACCTACTGGAGTTTTATGACACTGTGAGAGAAGTAAGACAAGGAAAAAAGGGGTGGGTAAATGGCATTTTCATGGACTATGAGAAGGTTTTCGACACAGTTGTACACAAGAGATTAGTGCAAGAGCTAGAGGAACAAGCAGGAATAACAGGAAAGGCACTGCATTGGATCAGAGAATACCTGACAGGATGGAAACAACGAGTGATGGTACGTGACGAGGTGTCAGAGTGGGCGCCTGTGATGAGCGGGGTTCCACAGGACCGGTTCTGTTTCTGGTATATGTGAAGGATATAACGGAAGGATAGATTCAAACGTGTCCCTGTTAGCTGACAATATGATGCTAATGCGAAGAATTCAAACGGATGAGGATTAGGTAGGACTACAAAGAAATCTGGACAGGCTGCAAGGCTGGTCCAGCAACTGGCTCCTAGAGTTTAACCCCACCAAATGCAAAGTCATGAAGATTGGAGAAGGCCAAAGAACACTGCAGAGTACAGACTAGGGGCCAAAGACTGCAAACCTCACTCAAGGAAAAGGATCTTGAGGTGAGTATAATACCGAGCACATTTCCTGAGGCGCACATCATCCAAATAACTTCTGCAGCATATGGGCGCCTTGAAAACCTAAGAATAGCGTTTCGACGCCTTAGTAAGCAGTCGTTTAAAACTCTGTACAACGTGTACGCAAGGCTCCTATTGGAGTATGCAACACCAGTATGGTACCCACACCTGGTCAAGCACATCAAAAAGATAGAGAAAGTGCAAATGTTTGCAACAAGACTAGTCCCGGAGCTAAGGGGTATATCCTACGAAGAGAGGTTAAGGGAAATCGAACTGATGACTCTGGAGAACAGAAGGGATGGGGAGGGACGTGATAATGATATAAAATATTGAGAGGAACTGACAAGGTGGATAGGGACAGGATGTTTCAGAGATGGGACACAGCAACAAGGGGTCACAATTGGAAGTTGAAGACTCGGATGAGTAACAGGGATGTTAGGAAGTGTGTTAGGTAAGACACATATGCAACAGTTAGGTATCTTTATTTCGAAACGTTTCGCCTACACAGTAGGCTTCTTCAGTCGAGTACAGAAAAGTTGATAGAAGCAGAAGAGACTTGAAGACGATGTAATCAGTCCATCACCCTTAAAGTTTTGAGGTGGTCAGTCCCTCAGTCTGGAGAAGAGCATTGTTCCGTAGTCTGAAACAATATGGAGTTGAAGTGACAGGATGGAGCCTTACATAGCGCCAGGAGGTGAGACGTAGGTCACTAGTAGAACGTAGATGTTGGGAGGTCAGGTCCCTCTCAAATCAAGCCGTTCTCACTAGTTGAGGTTGTCGAAGTTGATTTCAGGTCTGTACCAAGATACCCTTGTGTTGCAGTGTCTGACAGGTTGAACAATAAAATGGTATAAAATACCGACAGGTTGTTAGGTAAGGCACATATGCAATCTGTTCAATCTGTCAGACACTGCAACACAAGGGTATCTTGGTACAGACCTGAAATCAACTTCGACAACCTCAACTAGTGAGAACGGCTTCATTTGAGAAGGACCTGACCTCCCAACATCTACGTTCTACTAGTGACCTACGTCTCACCTCCTGGCGCTATGTAAGGCTCCATCCTGTCACTTCAACTCCATATTGTTTCAGACTACGGAACAATGCTCTTCTCCAGACTGAGGGACTGACCACCTCAAAACTTTAAGGGTGATGGACTGATTACATCGTCTTCAAGTCTCTTCTGCTTCTATCAACTTTTCTGTACTCGACTGAAGAAGCCTACTGTGTAGGCGAAACGTTTCGAAATAAAGATACCTAACTGTTGCATATGTGTCTTACCTAACAACCTGTCGGTATTTTATACCATTTTATTGTTCATGTTAGGAAGTATTTCTTCAGTCATAGAATTGTCAGGAAGTGGAAAAATCTGGAGAATGGTGTAGTGGAGGCAGGATCCATGCTTATGTTTAAGAAAAGATACAGTACAGCTCTTTGAGCGTGGAGACAAAGGACTTTGTAGCGATCAGCGAAGAGGCTGAGTCAGGAGCTGTGAATCGACACTTGAAACCACAAATAGTTGAGTACACACATACTTAAAGCTAATGTATGAGCAGTCGGGCTGTAGTTCGTACGTGTAGGATTTTCGGCAAATTTCAAGAAATTAATGATATCTTATAAGCATTCCCGTATTGCAGCCTAGACTGGCTACACATACAGACCAATATATATAATTACCAGAGGCCTATCGTGGTAAGTGAAATTAATAACGTGGCATCTTGTCAATAGTGGAAGGCTTTGTTTTTCTCAGGAACCCAATCAGAGGCCTTAACTCTTTCCCGGGGAAGAAGTGGATGAGGGTGAGGGAGCGAGATGTGCAATAGTGTAATGGTAGACTTGACAGCTGTCTCGTCTTTACACTTACCTGACGTTCAGGACCATCATGTCTTACATAATTGAGAAAGTGTATTAAAATCTCACACGACAAAGCTAAATGGTGATATTTAGTATTGATATAAGTGAAATCTGAAAAAATGGGGGACTTTCTGTCAATTATACGAGGAAAAGGTAGTCCATAGCCCATGCACGCGCAACGTTTCGTTCTCCAGGAGCTTTGTCAAGCCGTAACTACTTCAAGTTATCAAGAAGGTAACAAATCCTGTTTAGGCTGTTTGGGTCTAGATATTATTGATCATATTTACTTTGTATAGGATAGGTGGAATGCTCTAGGTACCCTGTTGATAATTAATGATGAAGAAATAGTGATAGCATGAGCCTGATTAATTAATGTTTTGCCACGAGAAGTATCAACACAAATTAAGAACATAAGAAAGGAGGAACAATGCAGTAGACTTGTTGGCCCATACTAGGCAGGTTCTTCACAAATCCAACCCACTAGCAGAATAAACGATACCCAAGCAATAAGCTTTGGTAATTCTATTTACTCACTTGTAGAATTTTGAGCCTATAGAGCCACCAACAAAACAGAATAGAAAATGCGTTCAAATATCTTATTTATTTATGTTCCGGGTTTCAAATTATTAAATGGAAGACCTTAAAATGATAGATTTTTAAATTTTGATCTGTTTTCTTATAAATGTTTTTACAGTTAATCCTCTCTTCAAGTTCTTTCACATTCAGTATTATTTTGTTTCAAATTCACTGCCACTTTTTCTCAACTTTTCTTTTTGTGTCTCAGGTTAACGTAGAGTAAAAACACCTGAAACCTGTAAGACGATGGGAATTTAAATACACCACTTAAACGTTCGAAGATAAATTGAAGAAGTGTAAATTAAGATCTACCACCACCAGCACCACCAGCACCACCAGCACCACCAGCACCAGCACCACCACCACCACCACCACCATCACCACCAACACCACCACCACCACCACCACCACCACCACCACCACCAGCACCACCACCACCACCACCACCACCACCAGCACCACCACCACCACCACCAGCACCAGCACCACCACCACCACCACCACCATCACCACCAACACCATCACCACCACCACTACCACTACCACCACCACTACCACCACCAACACCAACATCACCAACATCACCACTACCACCACTGAACACCATAGAAACAGTGGATCTTATAATGTGCTCCACACCAACCTTGTACACGCCGAGGAGATGCATCTACAGAATTTCTATAAATGGTCACGAGGAGATCTTATTCATTGGCATCTTGTAATTAATGGGGATTATGCAGGCTCCAGCAGTCAATGATTACTGGGACAATGGTGAGCTACTGCTAAACTAATGGATGGAGTCATGGCTTTGCAGTTGGAAGATAGAAAGGTAATCACTATGCTATCTTCTGATGATGGGATCAAGCCCATCTCCAATGTTCTCAAGTCTGCTCCTATTGCCAATAAGATAGTTGAGGTCTTCTGCCCCCGTATTGTCAAAATTTCAGCTCTAACATCAGTACAAGACCAGAATATGGTATGACCGTATCATTGACTCTGCTTTCTCTAAGGGTTTGTAAGTTTTGGCTTCCATACTAAAGGGATTATGAGTCCCTCTAAAGTCATCACAAGTCACTCAAAAACTTCAAGATATAGCTACTTACCTATTGACACTACCTATTAGTACTCACCTATTGGAACGTATTGGTGCTCATTTATTGTGACTAGCCTATTGGTGATAACCTGTTGGTACTCGCCTTTTTGTGGTTGCGGGTGTTGAGTCACTGCTCTTGGCCCCGACTCTTCAATGGACGAAGCCGGGCTCACTATCTCTTCGCATTATGAATGCATGTGCGTGATGAGTGTGTGCGTCTGATAGCAAGCATGCGTGTGTGAGTGTGAGTGCCTACATGTGTGCATGCGTGTGTGCATGAGCGTGTGTAAATCATTTTATGATAGGCGATAAGTCCTGTCATACCCGGCACTGTTAGGCTATTATGGAATGAACAATCTTTCTAATTGACGTCATCCGCGCGTGTCTTGACTGCTGGTGAGTGTTGTGGCACTAATAGTATCAGCGATGCCAGTGGTGAATCTTAATGGCGTTCTACCGACAGCAAAGTAGAAAAAAGAAACAGGGTGCAGAAGATGCCTTTATTGGGACAAGGTTACAAGCTTTGTAGAGCTGCATCAAATCATAATCTGGTGAGATTTCACACAGGACAAAAGGTTAGCCAGTAAACCCGTGCTCTGCAATGTGTTTCGTCTCCTCAACAGCGCTAGTGGTACTGATGCAACCCATTCTTGTACGTCATGTGATAAGAGTGCAGATTTGATCATTTCTTCAGGCATCACAGCCACCTCCTTCCTAGAAGTGTGAACACAATTTTTCTTTAATTTTAATTTTTTTGTGATTAAATACACAATTTTTTTGGAGTGGGATTATGTAACCCACTGTACCTCAACAGCCTAAGTCAGCCTTAATTAGAATAAATAAAGTATAATATTCGTAAGTTTTCACGGAGCGTTCAGAATTGACGTTGGGAAAACACGCAATCACCGTAGCGAAGTGAAGATGACAATGGCATCAGTGAAGCTACGAGGTATGCTGAACCAGACTGGTGGAAGATAATGTCAAGCAACGCAGAGCTGCAGCGTCTACCAGTACCACTAAACAAGGCAGAGATGCAGTACGTACAAGTACTACTAACCTGGACACAGCTGCAGTACCTACCAGTACTACTGACCAAGACAGAGCTGCAGTACCTACCAGTACTACTGACCAAGACAGAGCAGCAGTACCTAACCAGTACTACTGACCAAGACAGAGCAGCAGTACCTAACCAGTACTACTGACCAAGACAGAGAAACAGTACCTACCAGTACTACTGACCGAGACAGAGCAGCAGTACCTACCAGTACTATTGACCACGACAGAGCAGCAGTACCTAACCAGTACTACTGACCAAGACAGAGAAACAGTACCTACCAGTACTACTGACCACGACAGAGCAGCAGTACCTAACCAGTACTACTGACCACGACAGAGCAGCAGTATCTACCAGTACTACTGACCAAGACAGAGCAGCAGTACCTAACCAGTACTACTGACCACGACAGAGCAGCAGTATCTACCAGTACTACTGACCACGACAGAGCAGCAGTATCTACCAGTACTACTGACCATGACAGAGCAGCAGTATCTACCAGTACTACTGACCAAGACAGAGAAACAGTACCTACCAGTACTACTGACCACGACAGAGCAGCAGTACCTAACCAGTACTACTGACCAAGACAGAGAAACAGTACCTACCAGTACTACTGACCACTACAGAGCAGCAGTATCTACCAGTACTACTGACCACGACAGAGCAGCAGTATCTACCAGTACTACTGACCACGACAGAGCAGCAGTACATACCACAGTAATAAAGACAGCGCTGACAGCTGGGGTGCAGATGAAAAAAACAAAGTCGACAGGTGTAAAAAAAAATATTTGAAATAATGTAAGAATTTGTTATAGTGGCCTTCATTAAATTTCATAAAGCCATTGGCGGGCGAAACGTCTCTTAAATAAAGCCACGGGTGGGCGAAACGTCTTTTAAATAAAGACACACCAATGTTGCAACTGTGTCTCATTAATCTATTTGTAGGTACTGTATACATTTGATATAATCATAAGTTTTCATGGCAATGGTTTTGTCCTTCCCTTCCTTGGATCGAACCTGTTTCCCAGGCGCTGTGTAACCCCTACCGGTTTAGCGCTTCCCACTAAATAATAGTAATAATAAGAACACCAACAGCAATAACAACAGCAACAACAATAAAAACACCAAAAATAACAAGAGAATAATAATAATAATAATTTATTATTGACAAAGCTTGTTAAGCAACCCGTCTTTATTAAAAAGGTTTATCGCTATCTTGATGTATATTTTTATCTGGCAGTGTGGATGCTTGTAGTACTCTGGTGACACTCTAAGAGAGGCACCAATAAAACAGTTGGCACTCTTCAGCACTAGTGGCACTAATGACGCTAGAGCAGCAGAGAGATCGCAGGGTTGCCTGTCCTGCATGCCATGTTTGGGCCACACGAGAAGTTGCAATTATTTCTCCCAGTGCATGTAAATATTTGCGATAACAGCGTCACATTATACAGCCAAATTCATGCAAATTAGAAAGTGGAGTATCACGAGAATACATTAGCGCTGGTGATTTATCATGCCAAATATAGCTATTTGGCCTTATTCGGAAAGGAAAATCGGTCAGTAGTCCACTTTTGAGCTCCGTTGGTCGAGTCTTGACAGTTATTTTGATAATAGGTTTGCAGTAGTAATTGTTTGAAATATTCATCCATTTTCAGGAATAAATGTTTGAAAACAACGACTTCTTTCTTCTTCTTTTTCTTCAGCGCTTTGTATTAGTCATTTATATATATATATATATATATATATATATATATATATATATATATATATATATATATATATATATATATATATATATATATATATATATATATATATATATATGTTTGTGTGTGTTTGTGTGTGTGTGTGTGGTGCTGAATAGGTAAAATTGGTCAATTAGCAACAACTCATTTTAAAATTAAGTCTTTTCGGTTCTTTCGTTGTGGTTCCATGACATAATACATATCATCCCTATGAGGATAGACTGAGGGCCCTGAATCTGCACTCTCTAGAAAGACGTAGAATTAGGGGAGATATGATTGAGGTGTATAAATGGAAATTATTATAATTATACTATGGAAATTATTATAATTATACTATGGAAATTATTATAATTATACTATTATACATACATAGGGGTCCTGATCAGCAGAATGCATGTACCTGTGAAGGTGTCTTCGCAAAGTACAACTTCAACAAGAACATCAACTGGGACCAGGTAAACCATGTCTTAAATGAAACATGTTGGGAAGATATCTTAAATGACATGTATCCAAACCAGTGCCTTGAAAGGATCAACTTCCTAGAAGCTGAAGCATGTTCTAGGCATATTCCCCTAAGAAAGAAGAAGAGCAGGAGTAAACTGGAGAGAGAAAGACGCTCCCTCTACAGAAGACGACGAAGAGTCACTGAGCTCCTCAGGAGTGCTAGAATATCTGATACACGAAAGGCGGCGCTGACCAGGGAAGTGGAAACTATCGAACGTAAGTTAAATGACTCTTACAGGAACCAGGAGAGACAGGAGGAGCTTAAAGCTATTAGTGAAATTGAAAGAAATTCGAAATATTTCTTTTCATATGCCAAAAACAAGGCAAATACCACATCTAGTATCGGGCCCTTACTCAGACAGGATGGGACTTACACAGATGACAACAAGGAAATGAGTGAAATACTGAAATCCCAGTACGACTCTGTGTTTAGTGAGCCACTAATCGGTCTGAGGATCGACGACCCAAATGATTTCTTCATGAATGAGCCTCAAAACTCCATAAATGTATACCAGATTTCCGACATTACCGTAACTCCGATAAAGCCATTGACAACATGCCCATGCGCTCATCCCCGGGCCCAGACTCGTGGAACTCTGTATTCATTAAGAACTGCAAAAAATCCTTCTCGTGTGCCCTAAGTACACTATGGGGGGGAGGAACTTGGACATGGGTGAAATTCCACGGTCACTTAAAACAACGGATATAGCCCCACTCCACAAAGGTGGCAGCAAAGCATTAGCTAAGAACTATAGACCAATAGCTCTGACGTCCCACGTCATAAAAATCTTTGAAAGAGTGCTAAGAAGCAGGATTGCAAATCACCTGGATTCCCAAAATCTGCACAATCCAGGGCAACATGGGTTCAGGGCAGGTCGCTCCTGCCTCTCACAACTACTGGATCGCTATGATATGGCCTTGGATGCACTGGAATAAAATCAGAATGCAGATGTAATATACACAGACTTTGCAAAAGCGTTTGACAAATGCGATCATGGTGTAATAGCCCATAAAATACGTGCTAAAGGAATAACTGGGAAAGTGGGGAGATGGATCTTCAACTTCCTAACAAATCGAACACAAAGAGTAGTGGTCAACAGAGTTAAATCGGAGGCTGCCATAGTGAAGAGCTCTGTTCCACAAGGCACAGTACTCGCCCCCATCTTATTCTTCATCCTCATATCAGACATAGACAGAGATATACACCACAGCACCGTATCATCCTTTGTGGATGATACTAGGATCTGCATGAGGATGTCATCTGCTGAGGACACAGTTAACCTCCAAGAAGATATAAACAAAGTTTTCCAGTGGGCAACGGAAAACAATATGATGTTCAATGAGGACAAATTCCAATTACTCCGTTATGGAAAACTGGAGGATATAATAACTAGAACAGAGTATACTACAAACTCTGGCCATACAATAGAGCGGAAAAATAATGTAAGGGGCCTGGGAGTAGTAATGTCTGAGGATCTCACTTTCAAGGATCACAACAGTGCCACGATCACAAGTGCAAAGAAAATGATAGGATGGATAATGAGAACGTTCAGAACGAGAGATGCCAAGCCAGTGATGATCCTTTTCAAATTATTTGTTCTCTCTAGGCTGGAATACTGCTGTACATTAACATCTCCATTCAAAGCAGGTGAAATTGCAGATCTAGAGAGTGTACAGAGATCCTTTACTGCACGTGTTATGCAAAAATGTGAGATAGCTGGGGGCTTGAGCCTGATCTAAGGGCAAAGGTAAAAGTTACTCACATCTCAAGCCCAAACAGGCCACCCAGGGCTATCCCAGTCAAAACAGAAAGCGCTAAACTGGTATGTGTACTTAAAGGGGTTGGGTAACAGAGGGTTAGGCAAAAATCCCAATTAGGAAAATATATCTATTTAGACACCATAACATAACATAACAGAAAAACCTTAATCCTAAACGCCCAAATGAGGGTACACAAGCAACAGTTGGCCATAACCACTATGCTTCGTCAGCGCCAGGCCCACTCTACTCCCAACCTCATTTCTTATTTCCTCACTCCTCCCACAGCACCCTGACCATGGCTGAGCCTGGGTGAACATACAGGTAAGCCATATGAGAGCCTATGGCTTGAGTTGGATAAACAAAATGAGTGCACAACTACAAACTTATCTTAAATACACAGCATCTCCGACGCCAGCCTCTACACACCATGCTAACGTCACGTGACTCCCCCAAACCACGCTTACTCTGCATACCAAAACATCCTTGGAAAATAAATCATTAACAGAATTTCTTTATAATTACAGTTAGAGTACTTTACAGTACCCCCAAATGCACATTATCAATTATAAAATTATTCTTTACAACTATAATATTCATACTATTATGGCACACTTCTCCACTATATGTACATTACGATGTCATGCAGAACCCTGCATAACACCCCCACCCCCAGACCATAGGTCTCACTCTGCTAGCAGGGTCCCTACGGACACTGCTAGGCAAAAAGAAAAAAAAAGAAAATATGCCCCACATTAAGGTCTGAGGCAATGGGCAAAATGATAACTGGGGAATGACCACCATACAATCACGGTCTTTTGGTACTACAAATATGCAATATTAAACTGAGGTACTAGATTGCAGACATATGAAACTCGCCGAACATAAAAGTGATCAAGTTCTATGCCCAACGAGCTCACAGTCACACTCTTAGACAGCTGTTTTAGGAAAAGGCACCATTACAACACAGCGCTGGCCAGGCGCTGGCGTTGATGCATTTCACCTAAATTACATCAAGCAAACTTATAAACGACCAAGTTAACTTTGTACAAAAGTGCCCCTGAGGAATGCCGTTTTATGAAGTAACACCAAAGTTCAGTATGTTGCAAGGCAGACCAAACTGTAGGTGCCACCAAAAAAAACTTTTAAACAGTAAGTACATTTTCCAGGAGTTGAAAGAAAAGAAAAACAGATGTTACATGTTAAATTCTACTGAGAAAACAACATCACATTATCACTCCCATCTCACAGCAATCTTTAGTAAACAAAACTGGTTCCCCATGACACACCTCTGCGAGAATCAGGAGAGCACAGGAGAGGGGAAAATATCAGGCCCCCAAAAACAACTGGTGGATAGGCACATAAATCTTGTTGGTGAGACTGTGGCCGTAAAACCCTGGAGTCATCACTGAAGACCCCCAAAAGGTGGACCTCCCAGGCCGACACCTACATGTCATTCCAAGGACCCTGGAGTCACCCCAGCGGTGATCCAAAAAGGAAAAATTGAAAAAGAGTCCTGGAGAACCAAAACACCTCGGATCAAAAGACATGACCCAAACAGTGGAGGGCATCACCGCCAGCCCCACATTCACTAAAACGTTAGGTCCAACAGTCCCTATACCAACATAAAATAGAGGCGAGGCATTCCAGCCAACACCTAAAAAACGTAGCATACCTTACCTAGGCATGGCCCTTGATGTGACTACCCCCCTAAATACACACACACTAGGGAATCCTGATACCTCCAGCTCCAGCTCAACCTGCCCTTCTCCTTTGGGTGGTCCAGGGTTCCATCTACTCGTCTACTGCAAACCACTGCAAAATAAGAATAGATAAGTGATCTATACACTACATTGTGCACTTTAAACACGAGACAAGGCATCAGCAACCACATTCTCCGCTCCCTTCACATAATGAATCACAAGATTAAGAGGTTGGAGAAACAAGGCCCACCTCGTAAGTCTCTGATTGTGGTGAACCCTGCATAACAGCACGTATAAGTTCTGTCAAGCACCTTAACTACAGGGAACGCTTGGAAGCACTTGACTTATATCTCTCTCTCCTGCATTCCAACGAGTACATCATAATCTACACTTGGAAAATCCTGGAAGGAATGGTCCCGAATCTGCACACAGAAATCACTCTCTATGAAAGTAAAAGACTGGCAGGAGATGCAAAATACCCCCAATTAAAAGTAGGGCGCTATTTGTACACTAAGAGAAAACACCGTAAGTGTCCGGGGCCCAAGACTGTTCAACAGCCTCCCACCAAGCATAAAGGGAATTACCAACAGGCCTCTGGCTACCTTCAAGCGGGAGCTGGACAGATACCTAAAGTCGGTGCCGGATCAGCCGGACTCTGATTCGTACGTTGGACTACGTGCGGCCAGCAGTAACAGCCTTGTTGATCAGGCCCTGATCCACCGGGAGGCCTGGTCATGGACCGGGGCGCTTGGGCATTGATCCCCGGAATAACTTCCAGGTAACCTCCAGGTATTATAATTATGGGGGAGAGCAAAACCCGTACGATTATACAGCCCATGTGGGGGAGGGATGGAAGGCATTCAGGCTAAATTCAGGGAACCGGAACACAGATCCAATTCCCTAGATCAAGAGCCCCTCACCAGCATCAAGGAACCTCCCTTGAGGGATATAAATGGAAAACAGGAATAAATAAAGGGAATATAAACAGCGTGCTAAAAAATATCTAGCCAAGACAGGACTCGCAGCAATGGTTTTAAGTTGAAAAAATTCAGATTCAGGAAGGAAATGCGATAGCACTGGTTTGGTAATAGAGTTGTGGATCAGTGGAACGAACTCTCGAGTACCTTTATAGAAGCTAAGACGTTGTGTAGGTTTAAAAATAGGTTAGATAAATATACGAGTGGATGTGGGTGGGTGTGAATTGGACCTGACTAGCTTGTGCTAATAAGTCTAGTGCCGTGCTCCTTCCTTAAGTGGATGTGACCTGACATGACTAGGTTGGTCACTGGTGGCTTGGACCTGCCTCGCATGGGCCAGTAGGCCTACTGCAGTGTTCCTTCTTTCTTATATTCTTATGCTCTTATGAGCCACGTTAAAAAAAAAATTCTTGCATCAGTGAGGATGTGTAATCAAACACTGTGTAACTTAAGTTTTTGAAAATACTCTGTGAATTATATTTCATTAGCTTTAAAGATTGGACGACACTCGCGATAAGTTCTCAGAATTATTTGATTTTACCAACTTTTGATGGCTAGTACAAGTCTGTGTTAAAGGTTTTGTTATTCATTTACGATATTTGGAAATTATGCAGCTCTCCCTGTATTAGAGGTGGTTCAGATATCCTACTTTCCTTTACCGAGTACGTTCTGCTTACATCAGTTGCCAGTGTTCTCACTAATACATCTTTGGTGTGGTGCACAACCCTGCAGCTAGACTGTCCCAAGAGACACCGTGTGATGGACGGGGTTGCCTGTTCCTGTGTCAGCGGGTCGCCCTACACGCTGACGTCTCTTTCCCTGCTGTCCACGCAACACAAGCTCTCTGGGGGAGCTCTCCCAGGCTCCCGACAATGTGTCTCTGTCACTACCTCTATTCTTTATGCATCACACTTCTGATATTCATTTGTCAGCCGTTATGGGGTGTGTTATTTATTCATTATTCTATGTGGCTGAGCAGTTGGTGGGTCTTCGTTACTTTATAGTAGTGATCTGCTTTGCTTTGTCGATCTTTTCAAGCTAAAATGCAAATTAGCACGGTAGGAGGCGTAATGTAGTCCCGTACAGGACCAAGGATGAGGCCTCATAGGCTGCCTTGTAGGTGGTCACAACGGCGGCTCATTAGGTGACTTATTAGGTTGCCTAATAGACCGCTCCGAAGGCAGTAGGACATTTATGAACGTATTTTTGAGTAATTAATATGTGGGTGATCACTATTTAGTATAGTAGTAGCTAGAATAAGAGAAAGATGGAATAAGAGGAGAATGTTGCCAGCAGGTACAAGGAAAATAGGAGTGAATGAACTAAAGATTATCATTGTTAATGAGAGGCATAAGCCACTGTTGGAAGAGAACATAAGAACATAAGAACATAAGAAAGGAGGAACACTGCAGCAGGCCTGTTGGCCTGCTGCAGGGACCTATGCAATGCATAGGTCCCCTGTACTTCAGAGCACACGATAGGAATAGTGCAGAGTGCGCCATACGTTTCCATTGCAGTTAAATATTAGCACTGAGGATTTGAAGCGAATTAGAAGAGGCATTCATAAATTAACGCATGGAAAATAATTTTCCGGTTACTTTAATTAAAGCTGCAAGTTAAGACATACACAGCGCATAACTACTTCAAACCATCCAATCAAAGAACATCTTAAAATATTTAAAGCCAAACCGAAGAGGAGTTCTCTTAGAGAGACCAAGATCCTAAAATATACAGACACACAAAATTTGAAGTTGCTGAAAAGTTGCATTATCAATTTATCAGTGTTGAAGGGTTGAAGTCAGTTGGATGAGGAACTCTGAAATAATCTCAGAAAAAGCTTGTATTTCAGTTTTCCCGGTTTCTATTATAAGAAGCAGACTAAGACCAACACAAGCCAAAATAAATCCAAACTTTTCTCTAAGATCGACCAGCGTTTAAATTTTAATCAAGTTACATTACAACCATTTTTTTAAATGGTCTTGAGGGATCACAAACGTGTTTGAAACATGATTAGCCCATTACTGGGTTATCCTCGGTTGTGAACTCTACATACAGCAAAACTCTCACTTTTCCTGATCATAAGAGCTAATTTCCAATTATTTAATGGAAATAAATTTATTTAATAAATTTGACAAATTGAAACTCACACAACTTCAAAACAAGTAGAAACTTACTTTGAGGAAAACACTTCAGCGCTAAAAGTTTGAAGCCGACTAGAAGAGGCATTACCCAGTTATCGCACAGAATCCTATAATTTATTTTTTTAAAACGATCAGAGAAATTTTACCCATACAACTTAGATACTATAAAAAAAAATGTTTCCTCTATTTCATGAGATGAATCAGACATTAAAAAATTGATGGCGTTCGGTCTTTTTTCATTTTAATCAGAGAGCATGTAATGGGTTTAGATTCCATCCAAGGAGGGGGAAGGATAAGATCACGGTGCACCGTGGCCAGGTAGCTAAAGCTCTCGCTTCACGTGGCGATGTTCGGGTTCGATTCCCGGCGAGGGTAGAAACATTGGACTTGTTTCCTTACACCGGTTGTCTATGTTCGCCATCAGTAAAATGGGTACATGGGAGTTAGTCAGCTGGTGTGGGTCGCATCCTGGCACAAAGCTTTCTTAATTTGTCCGAATTTCTCTGCATAACAAGCGGCTTTCTATATAGTAATATGTCATTGATATCAGATAAACCTGTATACCTTGTACATGTACTTGTAGAAATAAAATTATTATTATCAAAATCCCTTCACCAGCAGCAAGGCATAATCTTATTAATGCAAAATAATATAGCATTTCAAAATTACCATCAGTGAAATGGCATTTACACACTCTACTAATAAGCAGAAAACACCAGTGTTGAAATTTTTAAGATGATCAGAAGAGGCTTTCTCAAGTTATCACATGGAAATCGAAACTGATGATTGTAGTTATAAAACTTTTCACAGAGCATCTGACATTCTGGGTGTTCCATAAACCTTTCCATAATTATAGTTAATTAGAGTTGAAAAATTGTAGGCGATCGGACAAGGCGTTCTGTAGGTATAAATGAAAGCACTGCAACATTCAAAAGTTACTCCTGGAGTCCAAAAATTTTGTCAGGACGCTAAGAAATTGGACCTGGCGGCTCAGAAGGTGGTTCTGGAGTCTCAGAAGGTGGATCTGGAGGCTGAAAAGGTAGAACTGGAGGCTCAGAAGGTGAGTCTGAAGGCTCTGAAGTCGGGTCTAAAAGCTGAATTTTTATTTTTTCCTCAAATATAGTCTAAAACTTTATAATTCTTTCATGTAGTAAATTATATAGAGCTGAACCAACGACAATCCAGCAAAGCCGAGCAATTGAAGTCGGTGCTTTTAAGCAGGCATATACGAATGTGTTAGATCTGAGTGAGTGATGACGAGGAGCTTTAGGGATATCTTGTGCTGTCTGAGTGTCTATGGAAGGTGATGGTTATGAACGCATTCAGGAAAATCGATTAGGCAGACTTGAGTTCTGGAGGTGGGAAGAACAACGCCTGGTCATTAAAAGCGCATGTCTCAAGCAGGGGACCTGCTGTCTGCCACACGCCCTTGGATGAGACCTGCCTCCCATTACACGCCCATGGTGGAGACTCACTACTCACCCACACATCCCAGGTGGAGATTCACTACTCGCCCACACACCCCTGGTGGAGACTCACTACCCACCTAAACGTCTCTGGTGGAGACTCACTACCCACTCACACATCCCTGGTGGAGACTCACTACCCACCTACAAGTCCCTGGTGGAGACTCACTACCCACCCACACACCCTTGGTGGAGACTCACTACCCACCTACAAATCCCTGGTGGAGACTCAATACCCACCCACACATCCCTAGTGGAGACTCACTACCCACCCACACATCCCTAGTGGAGACTCACTACCCACCTACACGTCACTGGTGGAGACTCAGTACCCATCCACACATCCCTAGTGGAGACTCACTACCCAGGAGATAATAACTAGAACAGAGTATACTACAAACTTTGGCCATACAATAGAGCGGAAAAATAATGTAAGGGACCTGGGAGTAGTAATGTCTGAGGATCTCACTTTCAAGGATCACAACAGTGCCACGATCACAAGTGCAAAGAAAATGATAGGATGGATAATGAGAACGTTCAAAACGAGAGATGCCAAGCCCATGATGATCCTTTTCAAATCATTTGTTCTCTCTAGGCTGGAATACTGCTGCACACTAACATCTCCATTCAAAGCAGATGAAATTGCAGATCTAGAGAGTGTAAAGAGATTTTTTACTTCACGTATAAATTCTCTCAAGCACCTTAACTACTGGGAACGCTTGGAAGCACTTGACTTGTACTCGTTGGAACGCAGGCGAGAGAGATATATCATAATCTTCACTTGGAAAATCCTGGAAGGAATGGTCCTGAATCTGCACACAGAAATCACTCCCTACGAAAGTAAAAGACTGGGCAGGCGATGCAAAATACCCCCAATTAAAAGTAGGGGCGCCATTGGTACACTAAGAGAAAACACCATAAGTGTCCGGGGCCCAAGACTGTTCAACAGCCTCCCATCAAGCATTAGGGGAATTACCGATAAACCCCTGGCTGCCTTCAAGAGAGAGCTGGACAGATACCTAAAGTCAGTGCTGGATCAGCCGGGCTGTGGCTATTACTTTGGACTGCGTGCGGCCAGCAGTAATAGCCTGGTTGATCAGGCCCTGATTCACCGGGAGGCCTGGTCATGGACCGGGCCGCAGGGGCGTTGATCCCCGGAATAACCTCCAGGTAACCCCTGGTGGAGACTCACTACCCACCTACACGTCACTGGTGGAGACTCAATACCCACCAACACGCCCATGGCGCCACCCATTTAGAGGGAAGACAGGGAGGATAGGATGGATAGGGAGGATGGGGAGGATGAGGATATTGAGGATGGGGAGGATAGGGAGGATGGGGAGGATAGGGAGGCTGGGGAGGATAGGGAGGATGGGGAGGATAGGGTGGCTGGGGAGGATAGGGAGCTTGGGGAGGTTGGGGAGGATAGGGTGGCTGGGGAGGATAGGGAGGATTGGGAGGATAGGGATGGGGAGGATAGGGAGGCTGGGGAAGATAGGGAAGATAGGGAGGATAGGAAGGATGGGGAGGGTTGGGAGGCTGGGAAGGATAGGGAGGATGGGGAAGATAGGGAGGCTGGGGAGGCTGGGGAGGATAGGGAGGATAGGGAGGCTGGGTAGGATGGGGAGGATAGGGAGGCTGGGGAGGATAGGGAGGATAGGGAGAATGGGGAGGATAGGGAGGATAGGGAGAATGGGGAGGATAGGGAAGATAGGGAGACTGGGGAGGATAGCGAGGATGGGGAGGATAGGGAGGCTGGGAAGAGGGAGGATGGGGAGGAGAGGGAGAATGGGGAGGCTGGGGAGGATAGGGAGGATGGGGAGGATATGGAGGCAGGGGAGGATAGGGAGGATGGTGAGGATAGGGAGGATGGGGAGGATAGGGAGGATGGAGAGGATAGGGAGGCTGGGGAGGATAGGGAGGATGGGGAGGATAGGGAGGCTGGGGAGGATAGGGAGGATGGGGAGGATAGGGTGGCTGGGGAGGATAGGGAGGATGGGGAGGATAGGGAGACTGGGGAGGGTGGGGAGGATAGGGAGGATGGGGAGGATGGGGAGACTGGTGAGGATAGGGAGGATGGGGAGGATAGGGAGGATTCGGAGGATAGGGAGGATAGGGAGGCTGGGGAGGATGGGGAGGATGGGGAGGATAGGGAGGATGGGGAGGATAGGGAGGCTGGGGACGATAGGGAGGCTGGAGACGATAGGGAGGCTAGGGAGGATGGGGAGGATGGGGAGGATGGGGAGGATAGGGAGACTGGGGAGGATAGGGAGGCTGGGGAGCGGTGGATGTCGAGCCGTCATGCGTCTTCTCGCAAGTGAAAAATGCAGAGTTCTCTCACTCAGCCGCCATGAAGTTTGCATGAGTCCAGAGAGCACCGGCGACTCATGCGTCATGCACAATACTGACAAGACCAGTGACAGGCAGTTTCTAGCCATGCATAGCCAAGCATCTGGGGGAAGGGGAAAGAGATGAGTTCTTCCGTCATGTGAGGTGCTGTGGAGGTGGAGTCATGTGGGGTGCTGTGGAGGTGGTGGAGCCATGTGAGGTGCTGTGGAGGTGGAGTCATGAGAGGTGCTGTGGAGGTGGAGTCATGTGAGGTGCTGTGGAGGTGGTGGAGTCATGTGATGTGCTGTGGAGGTGGTGGAGTCGCGAGAGATGCTGTGGATGTGGTGAAGTCATGTGAGGTGCTGAAGTCATGAGAGGTGCTGTGGAGGTGGTGGAGACATATGAGGTGCTGTGGAGGTGGTGGAGTCATGTGATGTGCTGTGGAGGTGGAGTCATGTGATGTGCTGTGGAGGTGGAGTCATGAGAGATGCTGTGGATGTGAAGTCATGTGAGGTGCTGCAGTCATGAGAGGTTCTGTGGAGGTGGTGGAGTCATGAGAGGTGCTCTGGAGGTGGTGGAGTCATGGGAGGTGCTGTGGAGGTGGAGTCATGAGAGGTTCTGTGGAGGTGGTGAAGTCATGAGAGGCGCTGTGGAGGTGGAGTCAGGTGAGGTGTTGTGGAGGTCCTGGAGTTATGCGAGGTGCTGTGGAGACTTAAAACAGAATGACCAGCAAATCCACCTCACTCCCAAAGACTGAGACTCTCCCGGGTTGCTTGTCTTTGCAGTAGTCAATTCTGCAGAGCTTCTCACCATGGCACTGAGGACAAGCGGTATCAATGCAGCAGTCATCACATTAAGTCACTCGTTACGTTACCAGACCTGGACACACAGAACCTATTAGCAGCAATGCCGGTATATTAAGAAATCCATGTGCAGGCTGTGATAAATAGTACACGGGAGAAACGCAATAGAGCTTAGACACCAGAATTCGGGATCAACACTACTACATCCTTTTTTCTTCTCCCTCCCTTAACCCGTTCTATCTTCTGGCCTTAGTTGTTTCTTCTTTACCGAACTGTGATTCGACAATTGTCCAGAACGGACCGAAACGTTGTCATAAATTTCTTTTCCTAAGCGCGGATTATTTGTGAATCACCATTAAGCTTGTAGGATTCAGTACAAACAATGTATGTCATTCAACGAGACAAGTTTCATCAACCAATAGCGCGCAAAGACGCCAAATTTATTAATTTCCCGCCGATAGTGCCTGGAATCGGATATTGTCGGCACAAAGGGCACTACTGAAGAGAGAGTAGCAAAATTCTTGGCACAAATTATATTACAGGAGAAGCAACAGGCCTGTAAATCAACAACAGTTGAAACCTATATAATGGCCCAGGAAGGTGACTGTGGAGCTCCTCTATTTATTTGATCAGTACCTGATATACGAATCTTTATTGTTATTACCTCCTTCTCAGTGAGTGACGACCGAGCGGGTTAAGGCATCTCGGAATTCTGGCGGGCTTCTCAGGTGTGCTAAAATATCGGGGGTTCGATCCCCGGCTAGTCGCAGTATTGTTATTTACTTAAAACCACTTGTTTGCTTATGCATTATACATCTTATATACATGTCGTGCCAAATAAGTAAAATTGGTGAATTAGCAATAACTCACTTAAAACTAGGGTCATTTCTAAAATTTTCTCTTATACGTTTAAAGATATATATTTTTTTAATTTATGTTAATGTAAAAATTAACAATTTTGTACCATAAGAACCTTAGAAAACTTACCTAACCTTATTGTAACAAGCGCAATTTGATTTAGTCTAATCCAACTAAATATATTTAACATTAGATTAAAATAGTTTAATAAACAGAATAATTTTTGTGAAATTATTGCATACACAAATTTTCGCTTGCCTTATTCGGAAAGAAGAGCGTTGCTATTTAAACCAGAATCGCAAGTTTTACCAATTCCGCACGACATTTTATATATATATATATATATATATATATATATATATATATATATATATATATATATATATATATATATATATATGAAAGATGCAAAATAACCACAGGGGGAGAAGAATGATAGTTCTAGGCCTTTCGCAGTGCAATCAGCACATCATCAGGATCTTGCAATGTTGCAGAATAGAAGAACAGGTCCAAGTAGATGCGATCACAAGGAGTGATTTTGCTGGAGTGAGAGGTGGTAGGCAGGAGGCAGGAAGTGCCCGCCAGGCATACCAATACTCATAGCCAGAAAGACTGACTATTATAGCATTGGAAAAGCAACCAGCCCACAAGCACTGATATTGTAATAGTAGCCTAACGAACGTTACACGGTAATTATAAAAAATCTGGTCAGATTACGCTATGATACGAATAACTCTACAAATATAATAATAATTATATTGCCAGTGATAAAGATATCACTGGAAATTATCTTAGGGGCTTCCGCATTCTAGAAAACGGGTCAGTTTAAAGAGACACATCTGTAAGTTATACAAAGGGAGAGAGCCAAGTTTGTCTATCCCACAATCTTCCGAAGCAAAAGCTGGATATGATGTAAATGACTTTACATACCGAATATATATATGTATATATATATATATATATATATATATATATATATATATATATATATATATATATATATATATATATATATAAATCTGGTAATTGTATTAAGAATGTTCGTACCTCTAGAAAAGGGGCCCATATAAAGGGACTTATTTAAAGGGGAAGCATCTGTAATTTTAAGGAAGACGGCCCTAGTTATCTTCTGCAACTTTCTTCAGAATTTTCCAAAAGCACAATTATGAATCCCACACCTCTTCTCAACACCAGAACATTCACTTCTCTTACAACCCTGTCTATAAATATATTGAACAATTATGGTGACATCACGCATCCCTGTCTAAGGCCTACATTTACTGGGAAATAGTCTCCCTCTTTTCTGTACACCCTGATCCAAGCCTCGCTATCCTCATAAAAACTCTTAAGTACTTTCAGTAACCTACCACCTATACCACACACTTGCAACATCTGCCACATTGCTCTCTTATCCACCTTATCATATGTCTTTTCCAAATTCACAAATGCAACGAAAACCTCTTTACCCTTATGTAAATACTGTTCACTTATATGCTTCACTTAAACATTTGGTCTACACATCCCCTACCCTTGCTAAAGATTCCTTGTTCATCTGCGATCCTGGTTTCCGTCTTACTCTTTATTCTTTTTGTAACAGCTTTACCATACACCTTACCAGGTATATTCATCAGGCTTATTTCCCTATAATTTTTATACTATCTTGTCCTCTTTACCTTTATACATAGGAACTATGCATTCTCTCTTCCAATCCTTAGGTACCTTTCCCTCGCTCATATTAAATAAATGCACCAACCATTCCAAAACTATATTCTCACTTGCTTTTAATATTTCTGTCTTGATCCCATCAATATCATCTGCTTTACCCCCTTTCATTCTATCCACAGCCTCATGTACGTCCCACATACACTCACTTCTGGGTCTTACTCACTTATAAAAGATGTTATACCTTCATGGCCAATGCACGAAATCACAGCCACTCTATCTCCATCACTATTTAACAGTTCCTCAAAATATTCCCTCCATCTTCCCGGTGCCTCCAATTCTCCATCTAACAACTCTCCTCTTGTATTTTTAACTATCAATTCCATTTGCTCCCTAAACTTTCTCAGCTTATTAATCTCACTCCAAAACTTTCTTATTCCCAGCAAAATTTGTTGACAACGTCTTACCCACTCTCTTATTTGTCCTCCTTATACATTCCTTCATCATTTTCTTAACCTCTTTTTTTCTCTCCATATACTCCTTCCTCCTTATATCAGTTCTACTTTGTAAATTACCCCTCATATGCTAATTTTTTCTCTCATACTACTCTCTTTACCTCACCATTCACCAACAACTCTCTTTCCCTCCCACACCCACTCTCCTGTAACCACACACTTCTGCTGAACACTCTAACGCTACATTCTTGAATCTACCCCATACGTCAGCCTCATTTTCTATACTCTCACTAGCCCATCTTTCTACCAATAGTTGCTTATATCTTACCCTAACTCCCAAAATCTCTCCTCAACTCTTCTCCAGGTCCATAAACACTTATTACAACCCACTTTTCCCATCCGACCCTTATTTTATTTGAATCCACATAATCCTAGAATTTATACATTTATAATCCCTCTTCTCCTTAAATAACTAATCCTTCAATATTATTGCTACACTTTCCTTAGCTCTAACTCTCTCAGATTCTCCTGACTTAATCTCATATATTTCTCTTCACTGAAACTCCCCTACTCCTTTCAGCCTCGTTTCGCTGAGAGCAAGGACATCCAACTTCTTTTCATTCTTTCTTACCATCTGCACTACATCCACGCACATTCAAACATCCAAGCTTTATAAAAATTTCTTCTTATTTTTAGTAATTTATACAGAAGAAGGTTACTAGCTCATTACTCCCGGAATTTTAATCGCCCCCATACAACACACACAGCTTACTGAGGAAAGATTCTTTTTGACTTCCCCATAGAGATAAAAGGAAACAGATAAGAACAAGAACTATTAAGAAAATTAAAGAAAATTCAGATGGGTGCGTATACATGTATATGTAGTGTGACCTAGGTGTGAGTACAAGTAGCAAGACGTTCCTGTTTTATTGCGTGTTTTATGTGACAGAAAACACAATAGACACCAGCAATCTTACCATTGTGTAAAACAATTACAGGTTTCCGTTTCACACGCGTTTGGCAGGAGGGTAGTACCTCCCTGGGTGGTTCTAATAAAGGTTAGTTCTGCGTTTTGTATTAATGTAGGTAGAATTAACGACAGTATATTAGGTAAAAAGGACACAAGTGCAACTAATGTGAAATTTTATTGTGGCAACGTTTCGCTCTCCAGGAGCTTTGTCAAGCACTTGTCCTTTTACGTTCTGCCTATATTTATGCCTATACTTAATGCAGACATTACATCTCCAATATGTGTTGCTGTGAATATGGGGAACTGCTGCTGACCTTGTTCATACGGTATTGACACACACACACACACACACACACACACACACACACACACACACACACACACACACACACACACACACACACACACACACACACACACATACATACACAAAATACACACACCACAAGCAATACCAGAGACACACTGCCGCACTCAGCCTAGCGAATCACCTCATTCCACATACAGGTTTTTTCGGGCAACGTGTAATTGTTTAGTTTGGGTCCAGAGTTCCTTGACTGACTCTCATAATGGTGCCAAAAACTCACAAAATGTGAGCTGAATTTTTCTGAATGATATTTAGATGTTTTAAATTGCATTTCCTGAGAGAGAGAGAGAGAGAGAGAGAGAGAGAGAGAGAGAGAGAGAGAGATAGACAGACAGACAGAGAGACAGACAGACAGAGCCAGAGAGATAGACAGACAGAGAGGGAGAGAGAGAATGATCTGGCTCCAGCTTATCTTTCAAATTTTAATTACACGTGACTACTGTGTAGCAGATACACAGATGAATATTGGTGGTAGATGGAAAATGAAAGCAATACCGTGCATTCATACAGGTATACCACAGTCGGTTAACATATATATACAGTACACTCATGCATTATTATCTGTGGAAACAAGCAAAATTATATACAAATATTTTTATCTGAGTGCCAGCAACAAAGTCGAACCAGTTATAGAAATCAACAGGATTGTGCTGGTCACCCATTTTTATGAGAGATTATTGGCCGAATTTGTTGTGGTGTCAGAATTTGACTCTGCCTAGATGGAGGGTGGAGGTCTGGGTTCGAATCCGCTGCTTGGCTTGGGAATTGTTTATGCACTAATACATATACATAACACTATTCAGTAAACCATCAGTACATACGTACAACTATACATACTTGGAAAAATGTATATACATGCATACAAATAATTTAATAGATAAAATTCTTATTGTTTAATTCAGAGTGAGATTCGAAGCCTTGACTACGCAACCATCGCTCTCGCCCACTGTATCATTAAAACAATATTCTCATTTACACGCTTAACAATTCGCAAGCAGGCGAAATTATTTACAAACATTGTGTCTCAGTCCACAGCAGGATTCAAACCTGCAAACTCGGCATCAGAGTACACAGTGCTTTATCCACGCAACCAGACTAGCCGTGTATATTCTAGTCTCATTACCCGTTTGGTCAGGATTTTGACTGGTCACATATTCGTATGAAAACGCGTTTATCAACCCATTGCCATTTTACTGCGTTAATTGTTTTACGCTACTACCACCGTCAGTTTGTTAACGTTCCCTGTAAACTTACAAATGCTATTTTCTTTACTACAAGTTACGTTATGTTGTGTTGTGTAAGGTTATTTTTGGATTCGGGTAGGTTATATAAGCCTAAAAATACTAAAAAAAAATAAAAAAAGGTGGAGACGCTTCTTGTAATGTAGTAACAGAGCAATTCCAGGAAACGTTGAAATTTCACTGAGTTTCACCCTAGATGTGCTAAATGGATTACACTAATACATGTCAGGACTGGAAATGATGAATGCAGAACTAATACGAAAATACGTGTTAAAGGTTAAGAAAGTTCAATATATATCTTAGAATCAAAGCTAAGGTGAATATGTTGGCAGGGTAGTAAATTCAATAGGTATTTTGGCAGTAGAGAAGTAAGCTCAATAGTTGTGTTGGCAGAGCCCGGTTGCACAGCTTTAGATGTAGAAGTAGAATATATATACTAATATGTTTGCTCAAGTTGAATTAAGATAGAGTAAGAGCCTAATGTGTTGAACTCATGACATAATTATCAAGTTTATTATACCTCGCATGTTTGGTGATTACCTGGCATTCAGACGCGGTGAGGGTGAGGTGCTGGGGCGGAGGGGGAACTCGAGGAGCTGGAGGAACGAGAAGGTAAGGATGGTAAGGAGTGTTTTGGAAGAGGAAAAGATAGAGGGAATGCATGTATTGCGGGGAGGGGAGAGATACAGGGTCGTATGGGCGTTTTGATAAAGGGGATATTGATTCAGAGATTAGATTTTGTCACTGGAGCAGCTAGTTTATGTTGTTAAGGGTTACTAAAAGAAGTGGTTTAGAGACAACGGCACTCAGTAATGAAACATCTGTACAATACAGTTCGCAAGAGCTTGATCACAACAATTATGGTGTTCTTACTGATGAACTGGTAATGACGGTGTAATGATAGAAGGGGAAAAGAGGGATTGGGATGAATAAAGCTGCAAAAATAGGATGAGGGGTATTTGTGTGGGGAGGGAGAGAATGGAAAAAAAAATAACAAAAGTTACCAATCCAATTTTGGTTTGGTGTTTAGAGAGATTATCTGGTATTTAATGTCTTAAAAAAATGTGTTTTGTTAATCTTCGTGTGAAAAGAGTGATGTGTTAAGGGTTTCAGCCAAGTTTACAACCATGACATATATCTTGTCCAAATTATTCTCAAGTTTCGAGAGCCCTGTATTGACAAAATATTTTCAGCACACTATTTGTATATCCTTCATTTGTCTTTTTTTATTTTTTTTACCCTTCCCCTCTTGTGCACCTTATTGTTAAGGAAGTGATAAAGGGAAGTGCTGCGCGAGCGTAATATTTTGCTTATCAAAGTTGGATACATCCGCAGTGAGCCGCTACCCTATTCTATATGAGTTACGTAATGGAAACAAAAGCTAGTTATGGTTCCTTGTCAAATTTCATGACATAGGATGAGGTAAACACATAATCTTAAGATCTGTTAGAAGGGGTGGGGATCTTGGGTAAGGAAAGGTGCTGTCAGAGAGATTTAATGATGATGGAAGTGGAAGGGAATGAAAAGAAGGAGCAGTTGAATTGGAATAAAGTTGTGGGTAGAGAGTAGTAATAGGAATATTATTATTATTATTATTATTGTAAAACCACTGATATGATACCGGCAAGTCGAGGAAAAATGCGAGTTGGCAAACACTTTGTAAACGTTTTATTAGGAAAGGTTTCGGTGGTGTGAGTGGCAGGAGGTTACGGAGAGTGAGGGAAGCAAGGATGGCAGGTGGAAGAAACGTTGTGGCACGAACAAAACAACAAGGAGATGCGTATGATTATTCACACAGACACACACACACACACACACACACACACACACACACACACACACACGCTCACACACACACACACACACACACACACACACACACACACACACACACACACGCTCACACACACGCTGTCACTTCGGCATCATAATGAGACACAAATTAAATCTGACTCCTCCCTGGGGCTCGTACAAGCATGTCGACGGGAAGTCAGTTATCATTAACAACGCCAACTGCTGTAATTACACGCCATAACTCTTAAGACCTCGGGAGATGTAATGCAATTTATCACTGTGTTTCAGTGTAATCATCAGCATCCGATTACCTTAAATTACATCCACCAATGACACGTCAGCATCAAATGAATTTATTAATATGCATTTCATAATAAGCTGTCTTCTTTGTCTTTGACCTTTTTTTTTTACCTTTCTTTTCTGTTTTTTTTTCTTCATCATCATCATCATCATCATCATCTTATTCTTACTCTTATTCTTATTGTTATTATTATTACTATTCTTTCTTCTTCGTCTTATATATTTTCATCTTTTTATTCTTCATTTTCATCATCTTATTCTTCTTCTTTTTCTTCGTGTACATTCCATTTCACATTTATTTACGCCTTAGTAGCGTAAACTCATAATTGAGAGAAAGTTAAATAATGCATTCTGAATGCGGTGGTAAGGCAGCCAGGAGCCCCAGTACGCCTCTAACTCACTACGCTAACACGAGAGAAGATAAGAACATTTGCCAAGCTGGGTGCACATAGCTGGCAAGCCCACACGGGTTGAGTGCTTTATATTAACATAAACCTCTTTAAGGAAAAATGATGTTGACGTTTTCCTTGTAGCTATTCTGAGCATTTTTCTTCTGCTACGTCCTATTCATTTTTCAGTTAAATTTATATTAATTAGATATCGTAAGTATTGAATTAATCGTATGTATATATTGTCAGATGCTACGTAAGATTTTGATACCTGCTTCGAGGTGTTTATTCCCTTCGTCAAGCAAAGGTGTATACACCGAGAGGTGTTTATTTCCATGTATATACCCCAAAAATGTGTGTATTGCTGTGTATATACACCGAAAGGTGTGTATCTTAGTGCATATACACGGAGAGATGTATATATATATGCATTTACACTGAGGTGTGTATCTCTTGAGTATTTGCACCTACTGGTGTGTGTCTATTTTGTATATTATACACTGAGATTTTAACCCCTATTTAAGGTATTAAAGTATACTTAACTGTTGGTGTGCAGGGCACATGCCGCCTTGAGTATTCGATATGACTTTAAACCATTTAAACTAGCCAACCACATCAAATGCCTTTTTTGTTTTGCTAGAAGATTCTGTTTTAAAATCCTGTTGGGACTCATTATTCAGTTTATTTTCATTACGGTGTCTTTAAATTATATCTGCTATTAATGATATTAATCGTATGTAAAGTTAAAGGACACAAGTGCAATTAATATGACATTTTTATTGTGGCAACGTTTCGCTCTCCAGGAGCTTTGTCAAGCCGTTTTCGCTCCTGGAGAGCAAAACGTTGCCACAATAAAAATGTCATATTAGTTGAACTTGTGTCCTTTTACTTTACATATTGTCGGTAATTCCACCAACATTATTACGATATTAATCGTTTTTATCTCGCAAAGAACGGAGGGTCGAGCCTACCACTCCTTGAGCTCAATGACCCGCATGGATTTAGCACTTTAGTTAGATTATTATAATCTAAGTGAAGTGTTAAATGTAGTAGTGCAAGCGTTTTTTGTCTCGAGAAACTACCCTAAATTGGTGTAAGACATGCTCGCCTCTGCTTCTAAAGCAGTGCTGATGTAGGCAAGCATTCGCATGGTTATCAACTCAGTATCTCTCTTTTATTCACCAGAACAGAGATCTGATTAAGCAAGAAGTAAAAAACTACCCTTATTTTTACTGAATAAAAATATCTTGGACAAATATTTCTTACAGTATCATGAGAAATAGTCAAAATATAATATAATTGTATGACAGGTGTAAGTTAATCAACTCACTACACAGGACTAATCATATAAAGATACATTACACAAATCTCTCAAACTCCCACAGTTATTAAAGTGCACAGCTCACTGGCACACAGCCCCATAGTTAGCATAGTGCATGTTTTATGTGTACATAGATTCCATCCAAAGATTAAATCGACAAAGTACTCGCACAGTATATAGACACCAACAGGCATTATGAAGAGGAATCCACAAAGTTGAACAAAGAAGTTCATGCACTACGTAGAAGACTGAGTCCGCACTAGCCAATGCAGAATTGCATTCTAATTCACCAAATATTAATGGAAAGCTACACCTAAATGTGTTAATCCCAAGATATATTACTGCACTTCAAAAACAGTTCGTCAACACGGGACAAATGCATCAAAATACAAAGTCACAAATCACTCCAAACTGTCGTCCCTAAAACAGAACAGTTTAAATTTACTTGACGTAGCGCTGACACTAAGATTATGCTCAAATGTGACAAGGAGCAGGAACTAAGTACACAATAACATAATGCAAAGCATGTGTTCATGTAAGGGTAACCGTGTTTTATGGATACTGTGAACAAAGTTCAGAATGACAACCCTTCCTCCCAGACGCGATGTTAACACTGAACTTGAATCAACAGATCACACACAATGGACATATGATGCAGACACATAATAATGCACATTAATTCTATGTCCCAAAAATGACGGTGTGTAAGATATATTGCGACAAAACACCATCTGCTGACCATTGAGAAAGGGTGGGGAAGGAGGAGGGGGATAGAGTTGGAAGCTGCACCAGGCAATTTGCCAAATCATAACCACTCTCAACCCCTCGTTATGCAAGCAGTTAGCGCAAGGCAGACCCATGCACTTTCCTGGCTCACTCACTGATACAAATCTACTATAATAAATTTCATAAATTGTAAATAATAAAGAATAACATGGGCCCGGACGTAATCACTGCTATATATATATATATATATATATATATATATAATATATATATATATATATATATATATATAAGTATTCCCTTTTTATAATTACAAATCCTTACAGTAAACATTAATAATTAAATACTAAATAAACACTAAATAATGCTCGCTAGAGCTTTATCAAGTCCAATTTCCTAGTCATTGAAGTCAGGTTGATACAGTGGTAATTTATAAGTAAAGACTGCCTCTCATTTTGAAAATAAGTATCACATTAAACTCGTATATAACCCGCACGATTTACGTATACAGTGGTTTTCTAAAGAGATTTGGTAATGGTTACTTAGGTCCTCTCTGTACTATTTAAAAACTTATTTGGGAAATTGTTTGGTTTTGATCTATCTACATGTTTGTGAACCATGTCAGTGGTGCTTGTGATCCTGTATAATATGCTTTCCGCAGGTCCTCCATGATTTAAAATGTTTGAAATTTCATTTGGATAATCCTGTTTGAAAAAAGGATTAAAAAAATCAAGCTGGAATATATTTCATGGAATATATAAATAAGCAAACAAATACAAACATCTCCGTTTGATCGTCAGAAATTAAAATGGAACTGAGCATTTAAACAGTCAGTATCCCAAAGAAAATATTAAGCTTCCAAACTCATCTAACCGAGCTGACTCAGCAAAGGGAGCGACCATCCCGCCCTAGATAAAACCTGAGACACTCGCAGTCCTATCACAAACAGACTCGCACACAGAAACACAAACAGGGCGCCGCATCGCTACACGCCAGACACACGGACCTCTCCCGTCAAGGTGCCTCTGGTTGTACCTAATCTTGAGGACACGGCTCCTGGGAATATTAATGGGTCTCTTCACCTCTGTGAAAGGAACCGCTTAGTAGCTCCGACGGGTGGGAGTGATGCGCCCGCCCTAGTTAAGTTACACCTCGGTAAAATGGAACTGGAAGGAGTTACGGCGACAAATGGCCCTCATTGCGGCGAGACAGAACGCTGGTTGTTTTCCAGAAGCACGCTCGGGGAAATTGAGGACGTCTGCTGGATGCAAGTGGAAGGTGGATGGGGAGAGCGGGGATTGTGCTCTGCTGTGGAAGCAAGACAGACTGCCAGGAGGAAGTTTGTTATTATTTCATAGTGAAAGGGGGTTGTGGGTTGCACGCAGGGGATACTAGAGGTGCGATGAGCACAAGATGGGATGGAAAGTTGTGATTTGCAGTAGTATGCCTGACCTGGGGATGATGGGAGGATGTTTGTTGTCCTGGCAATGGAAGATTTTAGAGGTAAGAGAAGATGAGGCTTAAGGTGATTTTAGGAGCAGGAGAAGTTAAAATTTTGGGTGACTTCAGAAGCAGAAGTTCTGGCTTGTGGTATGTTCAGAAACAAAAGAGGAAGTTCAGGTTTTGGTTGACTTTAGAAACAAGAGAGGAAGCTGAGGTTTATGTAACTTTAGTAAGAGGAGAGGAAGTCGAGGTTTGATGTGTGTGTGAGATATGTGGTGTGAGTAACGGTAAACATGAGGGTAAGAGTATAGTGTTGGTCGTGGATGGTAGTGGTACTTGGAGTGGCAGTTAGGGTGATGGTGGTAGCAAGACTGGTGATAGAGAAGGGAAATGGAGGTAGCATGAGCGGTGGTTGATGTCGCAGAAATAGTGGGTGTGGTAGTGGTGGTAGCAGGAACATTGGTGGTGGTCTGGGCAGTGGTGATTGTGATGGTGTTTGCCTGAAGGTTACCTGAAGACCATTCCGTAGGTCCCCAACTTCGTGGTCCGGACCAAGAGTAGGCCTTCTGGTTGATAATATAATCAACCAGGCTGTTGGTACTAGCTGCACACAATTCAACGTAGAAACCATAACCCGGCTGATCAGACATTAACTTGGCGAATTTATCCGGTTTCCTCTTGAAGACAGCTAGGATTCTTTTTGTAATTTCCCTTCTGAATGAAGGGAAGATGTTGAAAAATTCTTAATTTATAATGTACTCATGGCAGCCCAGCATTTCATTGGTAGTGGTTCTGCACCGTAGGAAGTAATCTCAGTGTGTTGATTTGGGACCAGCTCCTCCAGGATTTTCCAGGTATTAATTATGAAGTGTTTTGTTTCTCCTACGTTTCAGGAAGTACAGTTGAAGGATGGTAATGGTGGTAGCAAGAGTAGTGGTTGTGGTGGTGGTAGTTGATAGATGTAGTAGTTGCGATGGTCGCAACGAGAGTAGTAATGATGATGGTCGCAGCGAGAGTAGTAATGGTGATGGAAGCAAAAATGGCAGTACAAGGTGTAATAATGGTAGCGTGCGCGGTGGTGGAAATAGGAGTGGTGGTTGTGGCAGTGATGGTAGTTGGCATGGTACAAATTTTGGTAGCAAAGTGGTGGTGGTGATGGAAGTGGTAGCTATGGCATTTAAAGTTGGAGTAGCAGTTGTAGTGAAGGTGATAATGGTAAAAAGAGTACTGGTTGTGGTAATGAAGTTATGGTAGTGGTGAAAGCAAGACTGGTTGTGGTGGTAGTTGCAACTGAACTTGTCGTTGTTGTTGTGGTATTGGCGGTGGTGGTGGTAGTAGGAGTAGTGGTAATGGCAGTAGCAGGAGTAGTAGTGCTTATAGTAGTAGGAGTAGTGGTTATGGCAATAGCAAGAGTAGTGGTTATGGCAGCAGCAGGAGTAGTGGTTATGGTAGTAGCAGGAGGAGAAGTGGTTATGGCAGTAGCAGGATGAGTAGTGGTTATGGCAGTAGCAGGAGGAGTAGTGCTTATAGCAGTAGGAGTAGTGGTTATGGCAATAGCAGGAGTAGTGGTTATGGCAGTAGCAGGAGGAGAAGTGGTTATGGCAGTAGCAGGAGGAGAAGTGGTTATGGCAGTAGCAGGAGGAGAAGTGGTTATGGCAGTAGTAGGAGGAGTAGTGGTTATGGCAGTAGCAGGAGGAGTAGTGCTTATAGCAGTAGGAGTAGTGGTTATGGCAGCAGCAGCAGTAGTGGTTATGGTAGTAGCAGGAGTAGCGATTATGGCAGTAGCAGGAGTAGTGGTTATGGCAGTAGCAGGAGAAGTGGTTATGGCAGTAATAGGAGAAGTAGCGGTTTATGTGTTCGGTGAACTGAAAGAGATTGTGACTATTTCAGAAGATAAAACTAACTTGATCACTCAGGGCAGGACGACACACGTCGCTACACTCAGAGGGAGACTTGTCATCCAGACGTACAGACAGCAACATAAAAACACGACAGATCCAACTTACCCAACCATACGCAAGTTTGAATCATAGGAATCTGTTTAAGCTGTCTTAAAAATTTACATCAACGATGCTAATTAGCAGCTTAGTTTACTTATAAGCAACTCAGTAACCAAGCCAGTGCTCTATTATACTAACGCTAATCCCTATGCAACGCCAATTGTGATTCCCATATATATATATATATATATATATATATATATATATATATATATATATATATATATATATATATATATATATATATATATATATATGTCGTGCCGAATATGTAAAACTGGTCAATTAGCAAGAACTCATTTAAAATTAAGTCCTTTCTAAAATTTTCTCTTATACGTTTAAAGATATATTTTTTTCATTAATGTTGATGTAAAAAATTATAATTTTGCACCAAAAGGAACTTAAAAAACTTACCTAACCTTATTATAACAAGAACAATTTATTTTAGCCTAACCCAACTAAATATATTTTAGATTTGTTTACAATAATTTAATACTAAACAAACACAGTGAAATATATTTTTTTCGTTAAGTTCAGAATGATTTTGGCGAAATTATTGCATACACAAATTTTAACTTGTCCTATATGGCAAGATGAGCGTTGCTATTTAAGCCAAGATCGCAAGTTCTGCCTATTCGGCACGACATATATATATATATATATATATATATATATATATATATATATATATATATATATATATATATATATATATATACATATATATATATATACATATATTTTTTTTTTATCACACTTGCCGATTCCCACCAAGGCAGGGTGGCCCGAAAAAGAAAAACTTTCACCATCATTCACTCCATCACTGTCTTGCCAGAAGGGTGCTTTACACTACAGTTTTTAAACTGCAACATTAACACCCCTCCTTCAGAGTGCAGGCACTGTACTTCCCATCTCCAGGACTCAAGTCCGGCCTGCCGGTTTCCCTGAATCCCTTCATAAATGTTACTTTGCTCACACTCCAACAGCACGTCAAGTATTAAAAACCATTTGTCTCCATTCACTCCTATCAAACACGCTCACGCATGCCTGCTGGAAGTCCAAGCCCCTCACACACAAAACCTCATTTACCCCCTCCCTCCAACCTTTCTTAGGCCGACCCCTACCCCGCCTTCCTTCCACTACAGACTGATACACTCTTGAAGTCATTTTGTTTTGCTCCATTCTCTCTACATGTCCGAACCACCTCAACAACCCTTCCTCAGCCCTCTGGACAACAGTTTTGGTAATCCCGCACATCCTCCTAACTTCCAAACTACGAATTCTCTGCATTATATTCACACCACACATTGCCCTCAGACATGACATCTCCACTGCCTCCAGCCTTCTCCTCGCTGCAACATTCATCACCCATGCTTCACACCCATATAAGAGCGTTGGTAAAACTATACTCTCATACATTCCCCTCTTTGCCTCCAAGGACAAAGTTCTTTGTCTCCACAGACTCCTAAGTGCACCACTCTTTTTCCCTCATCGATTCTATGATTCACCTCATCTTTCATAGACCCATCTGCTGACACGTCCACTCCCAAATATCTGAATACGTTCACCTCCTCCATACTCTCTCCCTCCAATCTGATATTCAATCTTTCATCACTTAATCTTTTTATCCTCATAACCTTACTCTTTCCTGTATTCACCTTTAATTTTCTTCTTTTGCACACCCTACCAAATTCATCCACCAATCTCTGCAACTTCTCTTCAGAATCTCCCAAGAGCACAGTGTCATCAGCAAAGAGCAGCTGTGACAACTCCCACTTTGTGTGTGATTCTTTATCTTTTAACTCCACGCCTCTTGCCAAGACCCTCGCATTTACTTCTCTTACAACCCCATCTATAAATATATTAAACAACCACGGTGACATCACACATCCTTGTCTAAGTCCTACTTTTACTGGGAAAAAATTTCCCTCTTTCCTACATACTCTAACTTGAGCCTCACTATCCTCGTAAAAACTCTTCACTGCTTTCAGTAACCTACCTCCTACACCATACACTTGCAACATCTGCCACATTGCCCCCCTATCCACCCTGTCATACGCCTTTTCCAAATCCATAAATGCCACAAAGACCTCTTTAGCCTTATCTAAATACTGTTCACTTATATGTTTCACTGTAAACACCTGGTCCACACACCCCCTACCTTTCCTAAAGCCTCCTTGTTCATCTGCTATCCTATTTTCCGTCTTACTCTTAATTCTTTCAATTATAACTCTACCATACACTTTACCAGGTATACTCAACAGACTTATCCCCCTATAATTTTTGCACTCTCTTTTATCCCCTTTGCCTTTATACAAAGGAACTATGCATGCTCTCTGCCAATCCCTAGGTACCTTACCCTCTTCCATACATTTATTAAATAATTGCACCAACCACTCCAAAACTATATCCCCACCTGCTTTTAACATTTCTATCTTTATCCCATCAATCCCGGCTGCCTTACCCCCTTTCATTTTACCTACTGCCTCACGAACTTCCCCCACACTCACAACTGGCTCTTCCTCACTCCTACAAGATGTTATTCCTCCTTGCCCTATACACGAAATCACAGCTTCCCTATCTTCATCAACATTTAACAATTCCTCAAAATATTCCCTCCATCTTCCCAATACCTCTAACTCTCCATTTAATAACTCTCCTCTCCTATTTTTAACTGACAAATCCATTTGTTCTCTAGGCTTTCTTAACTTGTTAATCTCACTCCAAAACTTTTTCTTATTTTCAACAAAATTTGTTGATAACATCTCACCCACTCTCTCATTTGCTCTCTTTTTACATTGCTTCACCACTCTCTTAACCTCTCTCTTTTTCTCCATATACTCTTCCCTCCTTGCATCACTTCTACTTTGTAAAAACTTCTCATATGCTAACTTTTTCTCCCTTTACATCATCATTCCACCAATCGCTCCTCTTCCCTCCTGCACCCACTTTCCTGTAACCACAAACTTCTGCTGAACACTCTAACACTACATTTTTAAACCTACCCCATACCTCTTCAACCCCATTGCCTATGCTCTCATTAGCCCATCTATCCTCCAATAGCTGTTTATATCTTACCCTAACTGCCTCCTCTTTTAGTTTATAAACCTTCACCTCTCTCTTCCCTGATGCTTCTATTCTCCTTGTATCCCATCTACCTTTTACTCTCAGTGTAGCTACAACTAGAAAGTGATCTGATATATCTGTGGCCCCTCTATAAACATGTACATCCTCAAGTCTACTCAACAGTCTTTTATCTACCAATACATAATCCAACAAACTACTGTCATTTCGCCCTACATCATATCTTGTATACTTATTTATCCTCTTTTTCTTAAAATATGTATTACCTATAACTAAACCCCTTTCTATACAAAGTTCAATCAAAGGGCTCCCATTATCATTTACACCTGGCACCCCAAACTTACCTACCACACCCTCTCTAAAAGTTTCTCCTACTTTAGCATTCAGGTCCCCTACCACAATTACTCTCTCACTTGGTTCAAAGGCTCCTATACATTCACTTAACATCTCCCAAAATCTCTCTCTCTCTCCTCTGCATTCCTCTCTTCTCCAGGTGCATACACGCTTATTATGACCCACTTCTCGCATCCAACCTTTACTTTAATCCACATAATTCTTGAATTTACACATTCATATTCTCTTTTCTCCTTCCATAACTGATCATTTAACATTACTGCTACCCCTTCCTTTGCTCTAACTCTCTCAGATACTCCAGATTTAATCCCATTTATTTCCCCCCCACTGAAACTCTCCTACCCCCTTCAGCTTTGTTTCGCTTAGGGCCAGGACATCCAACTTCTTTTCATTCATAACATCAGCAATCATCTGTTTCTTGTCATCCGCACTACATCCACGCACATTTAAGCATCCCAGTTTTATAAAGTTTTTCTTCTTCTCTTTTTTAGTAAATGTCTACAGGAGAAGGGGTTACTAGCCCATATATACATATATATATATATATATATATACATCGACCGTTTCCCACCAAGGCAGGGTGACCCGAAAAAAAAGAAACACTTTCATCATTCACTCCACTGTCTTGCCAGAGGCGCGCCTACACTATAGTTAAAAAACTTTTACATATCAAAACTCCTCATTCGGAGTGCAGGCACTGTACTTCCGACCTCTAGGACTCAAGTCCGGCTAACCATTTTCCATGAATCTCTTCCATAAATGTTACTTTGCTCACACTCCAACAGCACGTCAAGTCATAAAAACCATTCGTCTCCATTCGCTCCTATTTAACACGCTCAGAAACTTGCTGGAAGTCCAAGCCCCTCCCACACAAATCCTCCTTTACCCCCTCACTCCTACCTTTCCTAGGATGACCCCCTAACCAGCCTTCATTTCACTACAGATTTATATGCCCACCAAGTCATTCTATTTTGCTCCATTTTCTCTAAATGTCCTAACGACCTCAACAACCCTTCCTCTGCCCTCTGGATAATACTTACAGAAACCCCGCACCTCCTAATCTCCAAGCTACGGTTTCTCTATATTATATTCACACCACACATTGCCCTCAGACACGACATCCCCAGTGCCTCCAGCCTTCTCCTTGTTGCAACATTCACCACTCATGCTTCACACCCATAAAAGAGCATTCGTATCACTATACTCTCATACATACCTTTCTTTGTTTCTATGGATAATGCTCTTTGTCTCCACAGACTCCTCAGCTCCCCACTCACCTTTTTCTCCTCATCAACTCTATGGTTCACCTCGTCTTTCATAGATCCATCTGCTGACAAGTCCACTCCCAAATATTTGAATACATTCACTTCCTCCGTACTCCCTCTCTCCACTCTGATATCCAATCTTTCATTATGTAATTTTTTGTTATCCTCGTCACCTTGCTTATTCCTCTGTTCACTTTTAATTTCTCGCTTTTACATACCCTTCCAAACTCGTTAACCAACCTCTGCAACTTCTCTTCAGAATCTCCCAAAAGCACAGTGTCATCAGCAAGAAGCATCTCTGACAACTCTCACTTTGTGTTAGATTGTTTATCTCTTAACCCACATCTCTTGCCAACACACGAGCATTGATTTCTCTTACAACCCCATCTATAAATACATTGAACAACCATGATGACATCACATATCCCTGTCTAAGGCCTACTTTTACTGGGAAATAATCTTAACTGCTTTCAGTAACCTACAACCTATTCAATACATTTGCAACATCTGCCATATTAAAAAAAAAAATCCAATGGAGCCTGTACCTGTTTACTAGGTAAAAGTCTGAACTTACCTAGAGCCCATGCCACACAACAAACAATTTGATGGGGCAACAAGTGCCCGACGACCCTGGGCCCTAGAGACGCCTGCTGATGAATCCCAAGTGGACGCCTGCTGATGAAGATGAGAAGCGAGATGACACTCCCCTCCGGGAAGACCCCACAAGAGAGGAGATGATGTTACCCTCCAGCCGGAGGGCCCAAGAAAGAAGACAGAAGAAAGAAGATGAACGACACCCCCAACCGGGGGCCACAGCCGGGTCGCCATATGGAGAAGACCCGGGCCGGAAGTACAGGCGAATCTCTAATGAATGAATGAATGAATGAATCTGCCACATTGCTCTCTTATCCACTCTATCATATGCGTTATCCAAATCCATAAATGCAACGAAAACCTCTTTACCCTTATGTAAATAATGTTCACCTATATGCTTCACTGTAAACACTTGGTCAACCCCCCCCCTACCCTTCCTAAAGTCTTGTTCATCTGCGATCCTTCCCTCCGTCTAACTCGTAATTCTTTTAATTATAACTTTACCATACACTTTACCAGGTATACTCAACAGGCATATTTCCCTATAATTTTTGCACTCTCTTTTGTCCCCTTTGCCTTTATACAAAGGAACTATGCATGCCAATCCCTAGGTACCTTCCCCTCTCTCCAACATTTATTAAATTAAAACACCAATTTACATATATATATATATATATATATATATATATATATATATATATATATATATATATATATATATATATATATATATATATGTGAAAAGGAGGTGAAAACCGGGAAGAAGAGGAAACAGTACGAATTGAAGAAGGTCATGCTGACAGACTTCATTATCGAAATCTGGCACATTACTTTCAGAACCGTAGAACGAATGTTGGTACTGACATCGTCAGAACGAGGAATGGTATCCTTGCCAGTTTTTTCCACTGTTCCTCCAGTGATGACAAGCCACATCATTGCCCTACTGGTTCTGATTCCTGGCGTTTTTACCAAAGGGCAAAAGCAGCAAATGTCACACCACCATCACACTCCACTATGAAAGTCCAGTTCCAGCTAGAACCTGCGTACTTCAATGAGGTTCGTGATATCTACAAAGACGTTACAAGAGAGGACATGATGGAACGGTGTCTAAAAGGCAGAACTCGAACCCCCAATGAGAGTCTCCATCAACAAATAAGGGCATAATGCAACAAAGCATTGTATCGAAACAGTTGGCAAGTAGTTCGCTGCCAGCCAAGCCATTGCTGAGTACAATGCTGGTTGTCAGGGAAGTTGTCTCGATGTACCGCTCGGCTATGGACGTTCTGCAGTGACCCAAAGGCGCCTTGATGCCATGGACAAGAAAATGCAGACAACGAAGGTCCTAAGATGCAGGAAGAGGAGAAAACTAATGGACACTTCATATGAGCCTGGATGACATTAGATAACCATCTATGTCCACACCTACACCTAGTCAAAGGTATGTAATTATGTTCTTATTTGTATATTTGTATGTATATATGTATATAAATATGTATGTGTAATTACATGTATCTGTTTACATAATCACTGGCAATACGATTTTCAGCATGTATTTCTCTCCAGTTTTATCTACATGGACCGTCATGATTGGCTGATCTTTAGAGAACTTTAGGATGCAGGATCTTCATGGAACTTCAGGATGCAGGGATCATCATGAAACTTCAGGAAGCAGGGATCATCATGAAACTTCAGGATGCAGGGATCATCATGAAACTTCAGGATGCAGGGATCATCATGAAACTTCAGGATGCAGGGATCATGAAACTTTAGGATGCAGGGATCATCATGAAACTTCAGGATGCAGGGATCATCATGAAACTTCAGGATGCAGGGATCATGAAACTTCAGGATGCAGGGATCATCATGAAACTTCAGGATGCAGGGATCATCATGAAACTTCAGGATGCAGGGATCATCATGAAACTTCAGGATGCAGGGATCATGAAACTTCAGGATGCAGGGATCATGAAACTTCAGGATGCAGGGATCATCATGAAACTTCAGGATGCAGGGATCATCATGAAACTTCAGGATGCAGGGATCATCATGAAACTTCAGGATGCAGGGATCATCATCAAACTTCAGGATGCAGGGATCATCATGAAACTTCAGGATGCAGGGATCATGAAACTTCAGGATGCAGAGATCATCATGAAACTTCAGGATGCAGGGATCATCATGAAACTTCAGGATGCAGGGATCATCATGAAACTTCAGGATGCAGGGATCATGAAACTTCAGGATGCAGGGATCATCATGAAACTTCAGGATGCAGGGATCATCATGAAACTTCAGGATGCAGGGATCATCATGAAACTTCAGGATGCAGGGATCACCTTGGAACTTCAGGATGCAGGGATCATCATGAAACTTCAGGATGCAGGGATCATCATCAAACTTCAGGATGCAGGGATCACCTTGGAACTTCAGGATGCAGGGATCATCATCAAACTTCAGGATGCAGGGATCACCTTGGAACTTCAGGATGCAGGGATCATCATCAAACTTCAGGATGCAGGGATCATCATCAAACTTCAGGATGCAGGGATCATCATCAAACTTCAGGATGCAGGGATCATCATGAAACTTCAGGATGCAGGGATCATCATGAAACTTCAGGATGCAGGGATCATCATGAAACTTCAGGATGCAGGGATCATCATGAAACTTCAGGATGCAGGGATCATCATGAAACTTCAGGATGCAGGGATCATCATGAAACTTCAGGATGCAGGGATCATCATGAAACTTCAGGATGCAGGGATCATCATGAAACTTCAGGATGCAGGGATCATGAAACTTCAGGATGCAGGGATCATCATGAAACTTCAGGATGCAGGGATCATCATGAAACTTCAGGATGCAGGGATCACCTTGGAACTTCAGGATGCAGGGATCATCAGGGATGCAGGGATCATCATGAAATTTCAGGATGCAGGGATCATCATGAAATTTCAGGATGCAGGGTTCATCATGAAACTTCAAGATGCAGGGATCTTCATGGAACTTCAGGATGCAGGGATCATCATGAAACTTCAGGATGCAGGGATCATCATGAAACTTCAGGATGCAGGGATCATCATGAAACTTCAGGATGCAGGGATCATCATGAAACTTCAGGATGCAGGGATCATCAAACTTCAGGATGCAGGGATCACCATGAAACTTCAGGATGCAGGGATCATCATGAAACTTCAGGATGCAGGGATCATCATGAAACTTCAGGATGCAGGGATCATCATGAAACTTCAGGATGCAGGGATCATCATGAAACTTCAGGATGCAGGGATCATCATGAAACTTCAGGATGCAGGGATCATGAAACTTCAGGATGCAGGGATCATCATGAAACTTCAGGATGCAGGGATCATCATGAAACTTCAGGATGCAGGGATCATCATGAAACTTCAGGATGCAGGGATCACCTTCAGGATGCAGGGATCACCTTGGAACTTCAGGATGCAGGGATCATCATGAAACTTCAGGATGCAGGGATCATCATCAAACTTCAGGATGCAGGGATCACCTTGGAACCTCAGGATGCAGGGATCATCATGAAACTTCAGGATGCAGGGATCATCAAACTTCAGGATGCAGGGATCACCTTGGAACTTCAGGATGCAGGGATCATCATCAAACTTCAGGATGCAGGGATCATCATCAAACTTCAGGATGCAGGGATCATCATGAAACTTCAGGATGCAGGGATCATCATGAAACTTCAGGATGCAGGGATCATCATGAAACTTCAGGATGCAGGGATCATCATGAAACTTCAGGATGCAGGGATCATCATGAAACTTCAGGATGCAGGGATCATCATGAAACTTCAGGATGCAGGGATCATGAAACTTCAGGATGCAGGGATCATCATGAAACTTCAGGATGCAGTGATCATCATGAAACTTCAGGATGCAGGGATCATGAAACTTCAGGATGCAGGGATCATCATGAAACTTCAGGATGCAGGGATCATCATGAAATTTCAGGATGCAGGGATCATCTTCAGGATGAAACTTCAGGATGCAGGGATCATCATGGAAACTTCAGGATGCAGGGATCATCATGAAACTTCAGGATGCAGGGATCATCATTCAGGATGCAGGGATCATGAAACTTCAGGATGCAGGGATCATGAAACTTCAGGATGCAGGGATCATCATGAAACTTCAGGATGCAGGGAACATGAAACTTCAGGATGCAGGGATCATCATGAAACTTCAGGATGCAGGGATCATCATGAAACTTCAGGATGCAGGGAACATGAAACTTCAGGATGCAGGGATCATCATGAAACTTCAGGATGCAGGGATCATCATGAAACTTCAGGATGCAGGGATCATCATGAAACTTCAGGATGCAGGGATCATCATGAAACTTCAGGATGCAGGGATCATCATGAAACTTCAGGATGCAGGGATCATCATGAAACTTCAGGATGCAGGGATCATCATGAAACTTCAGGATGCAGGGATCATCATGAAACTTCAGGATGCAGGGATCATGAAACTTCAGGATGCAGGGATCATGAAACTTCAGGATGCAGGGATCATCATGAAACTTCAGGATGCAGGGATCATCATGAAACTTCAGGATGCAGGGATCATCATGAAACTTCAGGATGCAGGGATCATCATGAAACTTCAGAATGCAGGGATCATCATGAAACTTCAGGATGCAGGGATCATCATGAAACTTCAGGATGCAGGGATCATCATGAAACTTCAGGATGCAGGGATCATCATGAAACTTCAGGATGCAGGGATCATCATGAAACTTCAGGATGCAGGGATCATCATGAAACTTCAGGATGCAGGGATCATCATGAAACTTCAGGATGCAGGGATCATCATGAAACTTCAGGATGCAGGGATCATCATGAAACTTCAGGATGCAGGGATCATGAAACTTCAGGATGCAGGGATCATCATGAAACTTCAGGATGCAGGGATCATCATGAAACTTCAGGATGCAGGGATCATCATGAAACTTCAGGATGCAGGGATCATCATGAAACTTCAGGATGCAGGGATCATCATGAAACTTCAGGATGCAGGGATCACCATGAAACTTCAGGATGCAGGGATCATCATGAAACTTCAGGATGCAGGGATCATCATGAAACTTCAGGATGCAGGGATCAACATGAGGGAATCTTTCAGGATGCAGGGATCATCATCAAACTTCAGGATGCAGGGATCATCATGAAACTTCAGGATGCAGGGATCATCATGAAACTTCAGGATGCAGGGATCATCATGAAACTTCAGGATGCAGGGATCATCATGAAACTTCAGGATGCAGGGATCATCATGAAACTTCAGGATGCAGGGATCATCATGAAACTTCAGGATGCAGGGATCATCATGAAACTTCAGGATGCAGGGATCATCATGAAACTTCAGGATGCAGGGATCATCATGAAACTTCAGGATGCAGGGATCATCATGAAACTTCAGGATGCACGGAACATGAAACTTCAGGATGCAGGGATCATCATGAAACTTCAGGATGCAGGGATCATCATGAAATTTCAGGATGCAGGGATCATCATAAAATTTCAGGATGCAGGAATCATGAAACTTCAGGATGCAGGGATCATCATGGAACTTCAGGATGCAGGGATCATCATGAAACTTCAGGATGCAGGGATCATCATGGATGCAGGGATCTCATCAAACTTCAGGATGCAGGGATCATCATGAAACTTCAGGATGCAGGGATCATCATGAAACTTCAGGATGCAGGGATCATGAAACTTCAGGATGCAGGGATCATCATGAAACTTCAGGATGCAGGGATCATGAAACTTCAGGATGGGATGCAGGGATCATCATGAAACTTCAGGATGCAGGGATCATCATGAAACTTCAGGATGCAGGGATCATCATGAAACTTCAGGATGCAGGGATCATCATGAAACTTCAGGATGCAGGGATCACCATGAAACTTCAGGATGCAGGGATCATGCATCATGAAACTTCAGGATGCAGGGATCACCATGAAACTTCAGGATGCAGGGATCATCATGAAACTTCAGGATGCAGGGATCATCATGAAACTTCAGGATGCAGGGATCATCATGAAACTTCAGAATGCAGGGATCATCATGAAACTTCAGGATGCAGGGATCATCATGGATGCAGGGATCACCTTGGAACTTCAGGATGCAGGGATCATCAAGAAACGTCAGGATGCAGGGATCATCATGAAACTTCAGAAACTTCAGGATGCAGGGATCATCATGAAACTTCAGGATGCAGGGATCATGAAACTTCAGGATGCAGGGATCATCATGAAACTTCAGGATGCAGGGATCATCATGAAACTTCAGGATGCAGGGATCATCATGAAACTTCAGGATGCAGGGATCATCATGAAACTTCAGGATGCAGGGATCATCATGAAACTTCAGGATGCAGGGATCATCATGAAACTTCAGGATGCAGGGATCATCATGAAACTTCAGGATGCAGGGATCATCATGAAACTTCAGGATGCAGGGATCATCATGAAACTTCAGGATGCAGGGATCATCATGAAACTTCAGGATGCAGGGATCATCATGAAACTTCAGGATGCAGGGATCATCATGAAACTTCAGGATGCAGGGATCATCATGAAACTTCAGGATGCAGGGATCATCATGAAACTTCAGGATGCAGGGATCATCATGAAACTTCAGGATGCAGGGATCATCATGAAACTTCAGGATGCAGGGATCATCATGAAACTTCAGGATGCAGGGATCATCATGAAACTTCAGGATGCAGGGATCATCATGAAACTTCAGGATGCAGGGATCATCATGAAACTTCAGGATGCAGGGATCATCATGTTCAGGAAACTTCAGGATGCAGGGATCATCATGAAACTCATCATGAAACTTCAGGATGCAGGGATCATCATGAAACTTCAGGATGCAGGGATCAGGATGCAGGGATCATCATGAAACTTCAGGATGCAGGGATCATCATGAAACTTCAGGATGCAGGGATCATCATGAAACTTCAGGATGCAGGGATCATCATGAAACTTCAGGATGCAGGGATCATCATGAAACTTCAGGATGCAGGGATCATCATGAAACTTCAGGATGCAGGGATCATCATGAAACTTCAGGATGCAGGGATCATCATGAAACTTCAGGATGCAGGGATCATCATGAAACTTCAGGATGCAGGGATCATCATGAAACTTCAGGATGCAGGGATCATCATGAAACTTCAGGATGCAGGGATCATCATGAAACTTCAGGATGCAGGGATCATCATGAAACTTCAGGATGCAGGGATCATCATGAAACTTCAGGATGCAGGGATCATCATGAAACTTCAGGATGCAGGGATCATCATGAAACTTCAGGATGCAGGGATCATCATGAAACTTCAGGATGCAGGGATCACCTTGGAACTTCAGGATGCAGGGATCACCTTGGAACTTCAGCAATATCGTCTATACACTCAGTTCTACTCTCAATAAACATAAGTCAGTAAGAGTATTTTTACCCACCAAATACTAAACCTCAAAACATTTCATTTTTCTCGAAAATTCATTTATTTCATATTTCTTGAACATCAATTATTTATCAACTGATCATTACTATTTTTGCACTATTAATTTAGGGGACATTGTTCTAAATTATGATGATGAACTTTGAGTAATAATTCCTTCCATTTTTGCATACCAAGCCCCTCAAGGAAGGTTGTCATGGTACACAAAGGTTCACCAGCACACTCTTCCCTCGTCATGGTACACAAAGGTTCACCAGCACACTCTTCCCTCGTCATGGTACACAAAGGTTCACCAGCACACTCTTCCCTCGTCATGGTACACAAAGGTTCACCAGCACACTCTTCCCTCGTCATGGTACACAAAGGTTCACCAGCACACTCTTCCCTCGTCATGGTACACAAAGGTTCACCAGCACACTCTTCCCTCGTCATGGTACACAAAGGTTCACCAGCACACTCTTCCCTCGTCATGGTACACAAAGGTTCACCAGCACACTCTTCCCTCGTCATGGTACACAAAGGTTCACCAGCACACTCTTCCCTCGTCATGGTACACAAAGGTTCACCAGCACACTCTTCCCTCGTCATGGTACACAAAGGTTCACCAGCACACTCTTCCCTCGTCATGGTACACAAAGGTTCACCAGCACACTCTTCCCTCGTCATGGTACACAAAGGTTCACCAGCACACTCTTCCCTCGTCATGGTACACAAAGGTTCACCAGCACACTCTTCCCTCGTCATGGTACACAAAGGTTCACCAGCACACTCTTCCCTCGTCATGGTACACAAAGGTTCACCAGCACACTCTTCCCTCATGGTACACAAAGGTTCACCAGCACACTCTTCCCTCGTCATGGTACACAAAGGTTCACCAGCACACTCTTCCCTCGTCATGGTACACAAAGGTTCACCAGCACACTCTTCCCTCATCATGGTACACAAAGGTTCACCAGCACACTCTTCCCTCGTCATGGTACACAAAGGTTCACCAGCACACTCTTCCCTCGTCATGTCATGCACACTCTTCCCTCGTCATGGTACACAAAGGTTCACCAGCACACTCTTCCCTCGTCATGGTACACAAAGGTTCACCAGCACACTCTTCCCTCGTCATGGTACACAAAGGTTCACCAGCACACTCTTCCCTCGTCATGGTACACAAAGGTTCACCAGCACACTCTTCCCTCGTCATGGTACACAAAGGTTCACCAGCACACTCTTCCCTCGTCATGGTACACAAAGGTTCACCAGCACACTCTTCCCTCGTCATGGTACACAAAGGTTCACCAGCACACTCTTCCCTCGTCATGGTACACAAAGGTTCACCAGCACACTCTTCCCTCGTCATGGTACACAAAGGTTCACCAGCACACTCTTCCCTCATGGTACACAAAGGTTCACCAGCACACTCTTCCCTCGTCATGGTACACAAAGGTTCACCAGCACACTCTTCCCTCGTCATGGTACACAAAGGTTCACCAGCACACTCTTCCCTCGTCATGGTACACAAAGGTTCACCAGCACACTCTTCCCTCGTCATGGTACACAAAGGTTCACCAGCACACTCTTCCCTCGTCATGGTACACAAAGGTTCACCAGCACACTCTTCCCTCGTCATGGTACACAAAGGTTCACCAGCACACTCTTCCCTCGTCATGGTACACAAAGGTTCACTCTTCCCTCGTCATGGTACACAAAGGTTCACCAGCACACTCTTCCCTCGTCATGGTACACAAAGGTTCACCAGCACACTCTTCCCTCATCAGCACACTCTTCCCTCATGGTACACAAAGTTTCACCAGCAGCACACTCTTCCCTCGTCATGGTACACAAAGGTTCACCAGCACACTCTTCCCTCGTCATGGTACACAAAGGTTCACCAGCACACTCTTCCCTCGTCATGGTACACAAAGGTTCACCAGCACACTCTTCCCTCGTCATGGTACACAAAGGCACACTCTTCCCTCGTCATGGTACACAAAGGTTCACCAGCACACTCTTCCCTCGTCATGGTACACAAAGGTTCACCAGCACACTCTTCCCTCGTCATGGTACACAAAGGTTCACCAGCACACTCTTCCCTCGTCATGGTACACAAAGGTTCACCAGCACACTCTTCCCTCGTCATGGTACATTCACCAGCACACTATGGTACACAAAGGTTCACCAGCACACTCTTCCCTCTTCATGGTACACAAAGGTTCACCAGCACACTCTTCCCTCGTCATGGTACACAAAGGTTCACCAGCACACTCTTCCCTCGTCATGGTACACAAAGGTTCACCAGCACACTCTTCCCTCGTCATGGTACACAAAGGTTCACCAGCACACTCTTCCCTCGTCATGGTACACAAAGGTTCACCAGCACACTCTTCCCTCGTCATGGTACACAAAGGTTCACCAGCACACTCTTCCCTCGTCATGGTACACAAAGGTTCACCACCAGCACACTCTTCCCTCGTCATGGTACACAAAGGTTCACCAGCACACTCTTCCCTCGTCATGGTACACAAAGGTTCACCAGCACACTCTTCCCTCGTCATGGTACACAAAGGTTCACCAGCACACTCTTCCCTCGTCATGGTACACAAAGGTTCACCAGCACACTCTTCCCTCGTCATGGTACACAAAGGTTCACCAGCACACTCTTCCCTCGTCATGGTACACAAAGGTTCACCAGCACACTCTTCCCTCGTCATGGTACACAAAGGTTCACCAGCACACTCTTCCCTCGTCATGGTACACAAAGGTTCACCAGCACACTCTTCCCTCGTACACAAAGGTTCACCAGCACACTCTTCCCTCGTCATGGTACACAAAGGTTTACCAGCGCACTTCCCTCGTCATGGTACACAAAGGTTCACCAGCACACTCTTCCCTCGTCATGGTACACAAAGGTTCACCAGCACACTCTTCCCTCGTCATGGTACACAAAGGTTCACCAGCACACTCTTCCCTCGTCATGGTACACAAAGGTTCACCAGCACACTCTTCCCTCGTCACAAAGGTTCACCAGCACACTCTTCCCTCGTCATGGTACACAAAGGTTCACCAGCACACTCTTCCCTCGTCATGCACACTCTTCCCTCGTCATGGTACACAAAGGTTCACCAGCACACTCTTCCCTCGTCATGGTACACAAAGGTTCACCAGCACACTCTTCCCTCGTCATGGTACACAAAGGTTCACCAGCACACTCTTCCCTCGTCATGGTACACAAAGGTTCACCAGCACACTCTTCCCTCGTCATGGTACACAAAGGTTCACCAGCACACTCTTCCCTCGTCATGGTACACAAAGGTTCACCAGCACACTCTTCCCTCGTCATGGTACACAAAGGTTCACCAGCACACTCTTCCCTCGTCATGGTACACAAAGGTTCACCAGCACACTCTTCCCTCGTCATGGTACACAAAGGTTCACCAGCACACTCTTCCCTCGTCATGGTACACAAAGGTTCACCAGCACACTCTTCCCTCGTCATGGTACACAAAGGATCATGGTACACAAAGGTTCACCAGCACACTCTTCCCTCGTCATGGTTCACAAAGGTTCACCAGCACGCTCTTCCCTCGTCATGGTACAAAAAGGTTCACACACAATGGTTTCACCAGCACACTCTTCCCTCGTCATGGTACACAAAGGTTCACCAGCACACTCTTCCCTCGTCATGGTACACAAAGGTTCACCAGCACACTCTTCCCTCGTCATGGTACACAAAGGTTCACCAGCACACTCTTCCCTCGTCATGGTACACAAAGGTTCACCAGCACACTCTTCCCTCGTCATGGTACACAAAGGTTCACCAGCACACTCTTCCCTCGTCATGGTACACAAAGGTTCACCAGCACACTCTTCCCTCGTCATGGTACACAAAGGTTCACCAGCACACTCTTCCCTCGTCATGGTACACAAAGGTTCACCAGCACACTCTTCCCTCGTCATGGTACACAAAGGTTCACCAGCACACTCTTCCCTCGTCATGGTTCACAAAGGTTCACCAGCACACTCTTCCCTCGTCATGGTACACAAAGGTTTACCAGCACACTCTTCCCTCGTCATGGTACACAAAGGTTCACCAGCACACTCTTCCCTCGTCATGGTACACAAAGGTTCACCAGCACACTCTTCCCTCGTCATGGTACACAAAGGTTCACCAGCACACTCTTCCCTCGTCATGGTACACAAAGGTTCACCAGCACACTCTTCCCTCGTCATGGTACACAAAGGTTCACCAGCACACTCTTCCCTCGTCATGGTACACAAAGGTTCACCAGCACACTCTTCCCTCGTCATGGTACACAAAGGTTCACCAGCACACACTTCCCTCGTCATGGTACACAAAGGTTCACCAGCACACTCTTCCCTCGTCATGGTACACAAAGGTTCACCAGCACACTCTTCCCTCGTCATGGTACACAAAGGTTCACCAGCACACTCTTCCCTCGTCATGGTACACAAAGGTTCACCAGCACACTCTTCCCTCGTCATGGTACACAAAGGTTCACCAGCACACTCTTCCCTCGTCATGGTACACAAAGGTTCACCAGCACACTCTTCCCTCGTCATGGTACACAAAGGTTCACCAGCACACTCTTCCCTCGTCATGGTACACAAAGGTTCACCAGCACACTCTTCCCTCGTCATGGTACACAAAGGTTCACCAGCACACTCTTCCCTCGTCATGGTACACAAAGGTTCACCAGCACACTCTTCCCTCGTCATGGTACACAAAGGTTCACCAGCACACTCTTCCCTCGTCATGGTACACAAAGGTTCACCAGCACACTCTTCCCTCGTCATGGTACACAAAGGTTCACCAGCACACTCTTCCCTCGTCATGGTACACAAAGGTTCACCAGCACACTCTTCCCTCGTCATGGTACACAAAGGTTCACCAGCACACTCTTCCCTCGTCATGGTACACAAAGGTTCACCAGCACACTCTTCCCTCGTCATGGTACACAAAGGTTCACCAGCACACTCTTCCCTCGTTCACAAAGGTTCAGTCATGGTACACACATGGTCACCAGCACACTCTTCCCTCGTCATGGTACACAAAGGTTCACCAGCACACTCTTCCCTCGTCATGGTACACAAAGGTTCACCAGCACACTCTTCCCTCGTCATGGTACACAAAGGTTCACCAGCACACTCTTCCCTCGTCATGGTACACAAAGGTTCACCAGCACACTCTTCCCTCGTCATGGTACACAAAGGTTCTCTTCCCTCGTCATGGTACACAAAGGTTCACCAGCACACTCTTCCCTCGTCATGGTACACAAAGGTTCACCAGCACACTCTTCCCTCGTCATGGTACACAAAGGTTCACCAGCACACTCTTCCCTCGTCATGGTACACAAAGGTTCACCAGCACACTCTTCCCTCGTCATGGTACACAAAGGTTCACCAGCACACTCTTCCCTCGTCATGGTACACAAAGGTTCACCAGCACACTCTTCCCTCGTCATGGTACACAAAGGTTCACCAGCACACTCTTCCCTCGTCATGGTACACAAAGGTTCACCAGCACACTCTTCCCTCGTCATGGTACACAAAGGTTCACCAGCACACTCTTCCCTCGTCATGGTACACAAAGGTTCACCAGCACACTCTTCCCTCGTCATGGTACACAAAGGTTCACCAGCACACTCTTCCCTCGTCATGGTACACAAAGGTTCACCAGCACACTCTTCCCTCGTCATGGTACACAAAGGTTCACCAGCACACTCTTCCCTCGTCATGGTACACAAAGGTTCACCAGCACACTCTTCCCTCGTCATGGTACACAAAGGTTCACCAGCACACTCTTCCCTCGTCATGGTACACAAAGGTTCACCAGCACACTCTTCCCTCGTCATGGTACACAAAGGTTCACCAGCACACTCTTCCCTCGTCATGGTACACAAAGGTTCACCAGCACACTCTTCCCTCGTCATGGTACACAAAGGTTCACCAGCACACTCTTCCCTCGTCATGGTACACAAAGGTTCACCAGCACACTCTTCCCTCGTCATGGTACACAAAGGTTCACCAGCACACTATCATCAACACACAATAACATGTACACATGACAATCATCAACACACAATAACATGTACACATAACAATCATCAACACACAATAACATGTACACATAACAATCATCAACACACAATAACATGTACACATGACAATCATCAACACACAATAACATGTACACATAACAATCATCAACACACAATAACATGTACACATGACAATCATCAACACACAATAACATGTACACATAACAATCATCACACACACAATAACATGTACACATGACAATCATCAACACACAATAACATGTACACATGACAATCATCAACACACAATAACATGTACACATGACAATCATCAACACACAATAACATGTACACATGACAATCATCAACACACAATAACATGTACACATGACAATCATCAACACACAATAACATGTACACATAACAATCATCAACACACAATAACATGTACACATAACAATCATCAACACACAACATGTACACATAACAATCATCAACACACAATAACATGTACACATAACAATCATCAACACACAATAACATGTACACATGAACAATCATCAACACACAATAACATGTACACATGACAATCATCAACACACAATAACATGTACACATGACAATCATCAACACACAATAACATGTACACATGACAATCATCAACACACAATAACATGTACACATGACAATCATCAACACACAATAACATGTACACATGACAATCATCAACACACAATAACATGTACACATAACAATCATCAACACACAATAACATGTACACATGACAATCATCAACACACAATAACATGTACACATGACAATCATCAACACACAATAACATGTACACATGACAATCATCAACACACAATAACATGTACACATGACAATCATCAACACACAATAACATGTACACATGACAATCATCAACACACAATAACATGTACACATGACAATCATCAACACACAATAACATGTACACATGACAATCATCAACACACAATAACATGTACACATGACAATCATCAACACACAATAACATGTACACATAACAATCATCAACACACAATAACATGTACACATGACAATCATCAACACACAATAACATGTACACATGACAATCATCAACACACAATAACATGTACACATGACAATCATCAACACACAATAACATGTACACATGACAATCATCAACACACAATAACATGTACACATAACAATCATCAACACACAATAACATGTACACATGACAATCATCAACACACAATAACATGTACACATAACAATCATCAACACACAATAACATGTACACATAACAATCATCAACACACAATAACATGTACACATGACAATCATCAACACACAATAACATGTACACATAACAATCATCAACACACAATAACATGTACACATGACAATCATCAACACACAATAACATGTACACATGACAATCATCAACACACAATAACATGTACACATGACAATCATCAACACACAATAACATGTACACATGACAATCATCAACACACAATAACATGTACACATGACAATCATCAACACACAATAACATGTACACATGACAATCATCAACACACAATAACATGTACACATGACAATCATCAACACACAATAACATGTACACATAACAATCATCAACACACAATAACATGTACACATAACAATCATCAACACACAACATGTACACATAACAATCATCAACACACAATAACATGTACACATGACAATCATCAACACACAATAACATGTACACATGACAATCATCAACACACAATAACATGTACACATGACAATCATCAACACACAATAACATGTACACATGACAATCATCAACACACAATAACATGTACACATGACAATCATCAACACACAATAACATGTACACATGACAATCATCAACACACAATAACATGTACACATGACAATCATCAACACACAATAACATGTACACATTACAATCATCAACACACAATAACATGTAATAACATGTACACATGACAATCATCAACACACAATAACATGACACTTATTCACAATAACACGTAAGCATTACATTCATTCATACATAAGAATATGTACATATGTCACAGTCCTACACTAGTGTCACAAACGTGTCCCGTCTTTATATATTTACAGGTTTCACAATGTCGTCAAAATACCATAAACCATCGTATAAATGTATGTGAAAATACTTACATATGTGTATGTTTGTGAGCTTGTTAACCTTCAGTGTAAAATGAAAAAGACCAATAAATAAATAAAAATGAAAACAGTGTAATATTTAATACAGTTTTGATGGAGGTGGAAAAGTTCTTCAACACTTGGACATTCATCTACATAAAATAAAACACTCACATATACTTTTAAACTGATAATTAACCAAAACAAAACTCGTACTAATATAAATTCATAGTGTAACTTAAAAGGATTTCCAAAATTCTTCTTAATTAGCCTCTCCTCGGTGGCCGAGCTGTCATTCCTCTGCTAGCTTCCGCACTGGACAGACGCACCTGCTCCCGATTGGCTGCATGTTTTGCTTGCTCCTGATTGGTTGCCTTGCGATCCCCTTGCTGGGAGAAGCTTTTGCTGTGTTTGTTGAAGGAAAACTGCATTGATTTTCTTGTTTCAAGAAGACCTTGCCTGATTGGTTGATTTCTGGACATTCTTCATCTTGGCTCCAGGATTCTGTGCGTCGCTGGCTGCCTGCCCCAGGGCAGACCGTTGGCCTCTGCACTCCTGCAGCTGGGTGAAGTCTTCCCACCTCATCCTGTTGGGTGTCGTCTGCTGATACATTGTTCACAAGCAACACTTCCACACCTCTGCACACCTCTGGCACACCGATATCCTCATTCCCATGTTCGGTTGTGACAGCATCCCGGAGAATAAGAGAGCTTTTTTTTTAACCAATATCGTTTTTGTGTGTGACACGGGTTTAGCTCTCTGTAGTGCCGTAATCTCCTCAGAGGCCAGTCAAGCCCTCTTCATTGAGGTGGTTAAAGATCCCCACACAGTGGATCGGCTAGACTACATCGCTCTGGAGACACCAGCACCTTTCTCTCCTCTCTAAGATTTTCTTCTTTTTTTCTGGATCGGCTGGACCTGCTCCTCCGTCGGTGGGAGTATTCGTCTGGTCCGGTGCCCGTGGCTGCATTCCTTGTGATTTACGCTAGGGGAAGCCTCATCTTAGCAGGTACACTCCACAACACAAACATGTCCTGTCAGAAATATACACTTGACGCCCCATAGACGCCATTAACGATTTATGCAGCATCCCTACCTGTGCTGTTGTCATGGCAACTGCACAGAGACCCAGCTTTCCGACAATGGCCCTTTTGCTAAAGTACTCTAATGATGATAAGGATACGATTGATTATGCTTCCACCTTTTTCAACGTTACCCAGGCTCGCATGATAAACATTTTCAAGACAAATACTGGTTGTAAAGTAAATCTTGATCCTGTGAATTATGACCTCTGTACAAGTAAGGCAGTCCGAGACAAGCTCTCTCAGGCAGGTTTTGCTATCGATTGGGCTCCTGATCATAAGGCCAGGAGCACAGTCGTGGCAAAATTTGTAGATTCTTCACTGATTAACGAATACAACCATGACAAAGACGCTTTAATGACTGACATTTCATCACAAAATCAGGTCACAGTTGAACGTGACCTGAACGTACCAACATTCTTAAGATTAGATGTTCTACCCCAGCTGAGGCTGATATAGTGTTCAAACATGGTGTTCGAGCAAACTACTTCCTTCTTCCACCTACTTCACTGTTTCTCCCTATGTTCCTATTCATCAGTGCTACAAATGCCTTGAGTTTGGTAATTTAAAAAATACTTGTAACAAGCAACAGCTGTGTTCTAAGTGTTCTTCTCCAGGTCACACATGGCAGAAATGGCAGAATGTGACTGCTCTCAGTCACATTCTGCTACTTCTTTTCAATGCCCTTCTCGTAAGGAACATGTTTCCTCCTTACGAAAAGACCAACCTCTAACCTTCCAAACCCAGTCTTGACTCCATTCCCACAACCTCCGTCAATATCCTCATCCACTTACCAACCTAATACTTCTGTTCCTTCTGCTTCCACTTCTACAGCTTATCCTTCCTATGCTGCTGCTGCCCAAACAAACCTTCCCACGGCTCCTTCTTCCAACAAACAATCCAATAAATATCCTTGAAGCCATTGTACTCACTGTTGTCTACTGTCACAAAGCATTCAAAAGTGCCAACTATCCCACGATGCTAAATGATCTTCTAAAAGCCAACAATTCTGACCCCATCATTTTCCCTCCTGATTTCTTCCTTCCCAAAGATGAGCCTTTTCCTAACACCTCTCTCTCCACTGCAGAAACTCCTCTTCATGCTTATACTCAAGCAGATCCTTCTCTTCCATCCCACACGCCACAATCTTTTGCTTCTAATCCTTCTACCAGCTCAGGCTCTAGCACTGGGCGAACTCAACCTTGCTCTGCCACAACACGCCCTTCTCGTTCTCCTACTCCTTCACATAAGTCTCGTTCTCCTTGCCTACAACCAAACTATACAAATTCTCCCAACTTCAACAAGCACTTGGATAAAATTACCAACATATTAAACCAAGATCAAATCACAACCTCCTCCTCTCTCTCTAACACTTCCTCTAGCCTCAACTCATCCTCTCGTCCTACCTCATCATCACGTTCAAACTCCTCCTCCCGCCCCCCCTCACCCTCCCCTCCCCGTGCTGACTCCAAAAAACGTCGGAAAACCTTACACCCAATTAAGAACAGATCAGATGAAGGCACAATTATGATGGGTTATCCAGGTAAATGTATGAAGGATTTATATCCGCCAACTTCAGGTAAACCCAACCATGGCCCTTAAGGTTATCCAATTTAACATACGAGGTTATAACGCAAACAAATACATTCTTGCTGACCTTATTGAGTCTGAACGACCAGACGTGCTGATGTTAAACAGCACGTGTGTGCGTGATGACCAACGTGTCAGACATTTAGGATACATAACCCGTCAATCCCCTGCTGATAACTGGAATGGCGTAGCTATTCTGGTGAAAGGCACCACCAAATATAAATTCTTGTCCCTCCCATTTACATATTCTCACAGCATGGCTGTGAAAATTTATACGATGCATGGCCCAATAATAATATACACAACATATACTAGACCAAATACAAACATCAACATCCATGACCTCACCATACTTTTTAATCACACACATCTCCCTGTATACCTTCTAGCTGACCTAAACGCCAAACACACGGCCTTCCATGATAACTCCACTAACCTGCATGGTAGGCAACTACTTACTTTTGTCACACAAAAACATCTCATTCACCTTGGTCCTTACTTCCCCACTATCTTCACACATAATGGCCAAGGCACTCCTGACAAGATTATCACAAACAGAGCTAGTACGCATCTACACCATTACATAACACCTGGCACACTCTCTGGATCTGACCACATTCCAGTTATTTTCCACATTTCATCTAATCCTATACAAATTCCTGTAAGCCCCTCTCCAGCTTACTCTCAGACAGATTGGGATATATTTAAACAACATCTTGACACTATAGATCTCAAACACAATTACGATAATAGACCTGTATCAGATATAGATTCACAAATCACAAGTATTCATCAATCCATCAACCAAGCTGCTTCAATAGCAGTACCTATGACACAATATAAAGTAAAATATTCTTTCCGTCCATCAGAAAGAACTAAAAGACTGCTCACCTGTTACAGACATCGTTTTCTTGCTAACCAAAATAGATTAAACAATATTCGCTGGGATCTTACCATACTCCGAGTACACATCATTCAGAGTCTAGATGAAGACCATGCTAGACACTGGCAATCCCTCTTAAGCACTACAGATGTTAAACGCACCAAAGATCCAAAAACTTTTTGGACCTTCATTAGAAGAATTATGGGCACCCCTCCTCCTAAGAATTTCAGACACATCATCCACAACAGTAGACACATATCAGACCCTGCTGAGGCTGTCCACATATTCAAAAATATATGGGAAAACATCTTCCACCCACATCCTCCTGACCCAGCTGCCATTGATCACACATTAGATATTGAAAGATGGGTAGCTACACACCAAGACTTAACCACTCCTGACCCTATCATATCTCTTCACACTCTCCTCTACTCACTCTCTTAGCACTCCTTTTTCTGTAGATGATGTTCATTCCCTATTAACTCACCTTCCTAAGAAACCTCCTGGAGCTTCTGGTCTCTCACACTCTGTTCTTAGACATATTCCACTTTCAGCTGCTTCTGCTATTACCGACCTTTTTAATGCTTCACTAGCATCAGGACACTTCTCTCCATTCTTTAAATCTGCTACAGCATGTCTCATTCCGAAACCTGGTAAAAACTTGACTGACCCCAGGAACTATAGACCTATTAGCCTCCTTGAAATCTTGGACAAGACCTTTGAAAGACTTATAAATATGCGACTAAGGACTCATCTCGAGACAAATCACTTACTGAACGACAATTTGGATTCAGACAACATCGATCTACACAAGCTGTTCTGAACATTATACTGAATTATATACGCATAAACAAGGCCCTAAACTGTACCACTGCTCTTGTTACTAAAGACGTAGAAGAAGCTTTTGACACTGTTTGGCATGATGGATTAAAATATAAACTCTGTACATCCTTTGATTTCACAATAAATGTAATAAAATTGTTATGTAACTTTTTAGATGGTCGCACGATGTGTATACGATTTAGTAATCAATGTTCTGACTATTTCCTCTTACATGCAGGGGTTCCTCAGGGATCTGTCCTATCTCCTACACTATTTCACCTTACATGCAGGTGTTCCTCAGGGATCTGTCCTATCTCCTACACTATATATTCTTTACTCAAAATGATTTACCAGAACCACTCTATCCAAATACCGAAACGTTTTCTAATAAATGTGTCATAGTGTTTGCTTACGTGTCTTTCTAAACCAACTTGTCGGTATTTATTACCAAGGTTTATACAACATTTTTTCCTCAACTCTCAGCGAAATTTCTATGATTTCCTAAGTTTTCCTAACCTAATTTTCCAACATATTCGGCTTTTCATTTGCCTTTAGTCTCCGTAAGAGTGTAAATCATCAGCGATCCTTATCTCCCTGAGTTATCTTCCCAGCTTGTCTTATCTCCCTGAGTTATCTTCCCAGCTTGTCTTATCTCCCTGAGTTATCTTCCCAGCTTGTCTTATCTCCCTGAGTTATCTTCCCAGCTTGTCTTATCTCCCTGAGTTATCTTCCCAGCTTGTCTTATCTCCCTGAGTTATCTTCCCAACTTGTCTTATCTCCCTGAGTTATCTTCCCAACTTGTCTTATCTCCCTGAGTTATCATCCCAACTGGTCTTATCTCCCTGAGTTATCATCCCAACTTGTCTTATCTCCCTGAGTTATCTTCCCAACTTGTCTTATCTTCCTGAGTTATCTTCCCAACTTGTCTTATCTCCCTGAGTTATCATCCCAACTGGTCTTATCTCCCTGAGTTATCATCCCAACTTGTCTTATCTCCCTGAGTTATCTTCCCAACTTGTCTTATCTCCCTGAGTTATCTTCCCAACTTGTCTTATCTCCCTGAGTTATCTTCCCAACTTGTCTTATCTCCCTGAGTTATCATCCCAACTGGTCTTATCTCCCTGAGTTATCTTCCCAACTTGTCTTATCTCCCTGAGTTATCTTCCCAACTTGTCTTATCTCCCTGAGTTATCATCCCAACTGGTCTTATCTCCCTGAGTTATCTTCCCAACTTGTTTTATCTCCCTGAGTTATCATCCCAACTGGTCTTATCTCCCTGAGTTATCTTCCCAACTTGTTTTATCTCCCTGAGTTATCATCCCAACTGGTCTTACCAGACATCAATTCTCTTGTATTTAGTATGATGATTTTCTCAGTCTGCTCTCCAGTCAACATGTCTACACACGTGTTTCTCCTCGCTCTTCCTTTTAGTTTAGCGCTGTATAGCCCTTGTGGCTCAGCGCTTCTTTTTGTTTATAATAATGATAATCTTCCTTTTAGTTTACCTTTGTCTCCCCTACCATCGCTCTCCACTTCCCTTTCTTGTTTTTTAAAATTTCCCTTCTATGTTCTTTGCCCAGTGATCTCTAGAAACATCCACAACATCCACAGTGTTACGTTAGAAACATCCACAACATCCACAGTGTTACGCTAGAAACACCCACAACATCCACAGTGTTACGTTAGAAACATCCACAACATCCACAGTGTTACGTTAGAAACATCCACAACATCCACAGTGTTACGTTAGAAACACCCACAACATCCACAGTGTTACGTTAGAAACACCCACAACATCCACAGTGTTACGCTAGAAACACCCACAACATCCACAGTGTTACGCTAGAAACACCCACAACATCCACAGTGTTACGTTAGAAACATCCACAACATCCACAGTGTTACGTTAGAAACACCCACAACATCCACAGTGTTACGTTAGAAACATCCACAACATCCACAGTGTTACGCTAGAAACATCCACAAGATCCACAGTGTTACGTTAGAAACACCCACAACATCCACAGTGTTACGCTACAAACATCCACAACATCCACAGTGTTATGCTATAAACATCCACAACATCCACAGTGTTATGCTATAAACATCCACAACATCCACAGTGTTCCGCTAGAAACATCCACAACATCCACAGTGTTATGCTAGAAACATCCACAAAATCCACAGTGTTATGTTAGAAACATCCACAACATCCACAGTGTTATGCTAGAAACATCCACAACATCCACTGTGTTATGCTAGAAACATCCACAACATCCACAGTGTTATGCTAGAAACATCCACAAAATCCACAGTGTTATGCTAGAAACATCCACAACATCCACTGTGTTATGCTAGAAACATCCACAACATCCACAGTGTTATGCTATAAACATCCACAACATCCACAGTGTTATGCTAGAAACATCCACAACATCCACAGTGTTATGCTATAAACATCCACAACATCCACAGTGTTATGCTAGAAACATCCACAAAATCCACAGTGTTATGCTAGAAACATCCACAACATCCACAGTGTTATGCTATAAACATCCACAACATCCACAGTGTTCCGCTAGAAACATCCACAACATCCACAATGTTATGCTATAAACATCCACAACATCCACAATGTTATGCTATAAACATCCACAACATCCACAGTGTTCCGCTAGAAACATCCACAACATCCACAATGTTATGCTATAAACATCCACAACATCCACAATGTTATGCTATAAACATCCACAACATCCACAGTGTTCCGCTAGAAACATCCACAACATCCACAGTGTTAAGGTAGAAACATCCACAACATCCACAATGTTATGCTATAAACATCCACAACATCCACAATGTTATGCTATAAACATCCACAACATCCACAGTGTTAAGGTAGAAACATCCACAACATCCACAGTGTTAAGGTAGAAACATCCACAACATCCACAATGTTATGCTATAAACATCCACAACATCCACAGTGTTAAGGTAGAAACATCCACAACATCCACAGTGTTATGCTAGAAACATCCACAACATCCACAATGTTATGCTATAAACATCCACAACATCCACAGTGTTAAAGTAGAAACATCCACAACATCCACAGTGTTAAGGTAGAAACATCCACATCCACAGTGTTAAGGTAGAAACATCCACATCCACAGTGTTACGGTAGAAACATCCACAACATCCACAGTGTTAAGGTAGAAACATCCACATCCACAGTGTTAAGGAAGAAACATCCACATCCACAGTGTTAAGGTAGAAACATCCACAACATCCACAGTGTTAAGGAAGAAACATCCACATCCACAGTGTTAAGGTAGAAACATCCACAACATCCACAGTGTTAAGGTAGAAATATCCACAACATCCACAGTGTTAAGCTAGAAACATCCACAACATCCACAGTGTTAAGTGTTATGCTAGAAACATCCACAACATCCACAGTGTTATGCTAGAAACATCCACAACATCCACAGTGTTATGCTAGAAACATCCACAACATCCACAGTGTTATGCTAGAAACATCCACAACATCCACAGTGTTATGCTAGAAACATCCACAACATCCACAGTGTTATGCTAGAAACATCCACAACATCCACAGTGTTATGCTATAAACATCCACAACATCCACAGTGATATGCTAGAAACATCCACAACATCCACAGTGTTATGCTAGAAACATCCACAACATCCACAGTGTTACGCTAGAAACATCCACAACATCCACAGTGTTATGCTAGAAACATCCACAACATCCACAATGTTATGCTATAAACATCCACAACATCCACAATGTTATGCTATAAACATCCACAACATCCACAATGTTATGCTAGAAACATCCACAACATCCACAGTGTTAAGGTAGAAATATCCACAACATCCACAATGTTATGCTATAAACATCCACAACATCCACAGTGTTAAGGTAGAAACATCCACAACATCCACAGTGTTAAGCTAGAAACATCCACAACATCCACAATGTTATGCTATAAACATCCACAACATCCACAGTGTTAAAGCTAGAAACATCCACAACATCCACAATGTTATGCTAGAAACATCCACAACATCCACAGTGTTAAGCTAGAAACATCCACAACATCCACAGTGTTAAAGTAGAAACATCCACAACATCCACAGTGTTAAGGTAGAAACATCCACATCCACAGTGTTAAGGTAGAAACATCCACATCCACAGTGTTAAGGTAGAAACATCCACATCCACAGTGTTAAGGTAGAAACATCCACATCCACAATGTTAAGCTAGAAACATCCACAACATCCACAGTGTTAAGGTAGAAACATCCACAACATCCACAGTGTTAAGCTAGAAACATCCACAACATCCACAGTGTTAATTCTAGTTTTTATTGTCATCCAAAAACGTTTATAGTGTGTGTGTGTGTGTGTGTGTGTGTGTGTGTGTGTGTGTGTGTGTGTGTGTGTGTGTGTGTGTGTGTGTGTGTGTGTGTGTGTGTGTGTGTGTGTGTGTGCGTGCTCATGTGCGTAGTTTTGTGCGTGTATGAATGATGGTAAACCCACAAGCATCGTTTGCGGAAATGCGCAAATGAGTGTGAAACATAAGCCTGTAATTGGTCACACTACACAAGCATATATATACTTACCCCTCTGGGTTTTCTTCTGTTTGTTTTCATGTTCTTGCTCTTGTTTATTTCTGCTTATCTCCATGGGGAAGTGGAACAGAATTCTTCCTCCGTAAGCTAGTCGTGTCGTAGGAGGCGACTAAATGCCGGGAGCAATAGGCTAGTAGCCCCTTCTCCTGTATAAACTACTAAAAATAAGGAAAAGAAAAACTATAAAACTGGGATGTTTGAATGTACGTGGATGTAAGTGCGGATGATAAGAAAGAAATGATTGCTAATGTTAAGAATGAAAAGAAGT
>NC_091311.1:32186215-32190649 GCF_038502225.1 Cherax quadricarinatus | reverse complement strand
AATTTGAGATTAAATTATAGTCCTCGGTACGTCTGGCAACGCGGGTACTGAACGTAACCAGGAAACACTGAAATCTCCACGAGTATCACTGGTGGTGGGAGAACTGTTTGGTGTCAGTGTGCAGCAGACCACAAAACTCCACATTAATAATGGAGGGAGGCTTCAGCCTTTACATGGCAGGTATCCCGGGTGGTGCCGTCAGAACTGTCACCGCCTGTCATCACCCAGACAGCCTGTCTCACCCCACCCAGCCTGTCACCTGTCACCTCGCTCTTGCCTAACCCGGATGCCACCATATTATTCTCCTCTTCAGTTTCCCCTTTTAATCCTCCGTTTTCTGTGCGAAGTCACATTGACTAAACCAAATTGTATTACTGTATAAAGAAAAGGCTGTGAAAAGAAGAGGACTTTAATGAATAGGTAAAATATTACAACCAATTAGCGAGAATAGACATTAAGATTGTTAATACAAGAAAACCGTCAACATGCTCCTCTGGGACATTATATGTATATATGTATATGTATATCATTAACAAACTGTTGCTAGCCAGAGGCTCAAACTCGTGGTTTTTAGTCGGTCTCGTGGGAAAAGAGCGAAAACTCACGATGCTCTAAACTACTGGACCTGAAGCAACCACACCATCTATGTCCTCGCAAGATGAAGCAAGCCTAGCTCGCTAGGCTCATATTGTTTGTAGGATTGTATGGTCCAGTGGTTCAGAGAGTCGTGAGTTTTCGCTCTTTCCACGAGGGGGGCTAAAACAACACGGGTTCGGTACTCCGGCTATCCGTAGTGTGTTATTGATTAAATACCACTTGTTCGTGGTTACAATAATATATAAATATATATATATATATATATATATATATATATATATATATATATATATATATATATATATATATATATATATATATGTGTGTGTGTGTGTGTGTGTGTGTGTGTGTAAGGTACCACCTCTAGAACTGTACTGGGGACCCTCATCCTCAGAGAAGAGAATAAACTTACTTTAGGGAAAACTCAAGGTTCTCCTTGGAGCTGTTTGAATATTTTCTTCTCCTACCACCCCTTATATTCTATATTCTACGTGAACTTTAGACAGAATACACTGACAAAACATACAAACATGAATACATTGGTACATTATATCAAAGATTATGAATCTCCTCCAGCTCGTCCGAAGCCGGACGCAAGCCAAATATGCAGCATGCATTTTTCCTCTGGATGGCCACACTGAGGCGCTGGAACATGAAAGTGGCTGCCCTTGGGTCCTTGGTGGTGTCGATGAGTCTGGACCTAGTTCTTTAAGGAAGCGTGTGGCATTTTTTCCCCATGATCCCACTGGGACAAATTGATATTGTTGGTTTATGTCTTTGTACTTGCCGATCTTGTACTCATCCCTGTGATCAGCAGCTCCTCCCTGTCACCCGACACTCTAATGGATGTAGGTGTCAGCCAGCGTCGACACGCAGGTATAGTCCCATGCTAAGAGCTTGGCATTCTTCCAAGAATAGATTGTGATCCCAAAAGGCGCACATTGCTGGGTTGTGAGTATTGTTGGCTGCTAGTGATCGGGCTATCTCTCGGCTGGGCATCCAACTGTAGCAAGGCTTCTGTTTATGATGTCATTGATTTCATTGTGTCTTGCATGCCAGCTCTTGGTTCTGGAGCAGTTAAAACCATGTGGACCATATTGGTGGACTTGTGCATCGCCGCAAATACACGTATATTCCATGTGAACTGGGGCAGCGAGGCGGAGAGCCATAGCAATACGGAGAGGAGAGTCTTAGGGTCGAGGCGTGTTCCCATTGCTGAAATGGGAACTGTTTGGAAGTCCCCAGAGTGATATGCACTCACAGCTTGGAGACGGGCAGTCTCCCTTTCTGATGTTTCATCCCTAAACATGTTGGCAAGTACCTTTTCAGCATATATAAACATTATCTCAGACCACAGCAGGACTTGAACCTGAAAACTCGGATTCAGAGTACAAAGTATTTTATCCACAACGCCAGACTCCCAATAAGTATTGGTGTTATGGATAAAGTACTGTGTAATCTGAATCCAAGTTTTCAGGTTCGAGTCCTGCTGTGGACTGAGAGATAATTCTTGTAAATAATTTCGCTTCTTTGCGAACTGTTAAACATATATGGATGGGTGTTTAATATTCACATTAGCAGCTCGGAATTTTATTTTGTAAATTCTATTCTATAACATTAAATAGATTTTGCAATGGTGGCAGTTATGTTTTATATAAAAAATCCCAACCTAACCTATTATTGAACTAGACTTAAGTTACAGAGTTCAACTTAAAATCTAGGGTATGGTGGGTGTAAGGTGGATTTTTTTTTTTTTAGTTTCTAAGAAAATGGCTTTTCCCCTATAGGTAGAAAATATAAATGTTTCCGTTGCACAACCCACTTAATCTTGAATAATTTACCTAATAACCCATGTCTACTGTTAGGTGAAATAAATGTTGATCCTGTAGTATAAAGGTATCTTCCAGCTAGTTTAATGTAGTGTGGAGAGTCTCCAGCTAGTTTAGTATAGTCTGGAGAGTCTCCAGCTAGTTTAGTGTAGTCTGGAGAGTCTCCAGCTAGTTTAGTGTAGTGTGGAGAGTCTCCAGCTAATTTACTATAGTCTGGAGAGTCTCCAGCTAGTTTAGTATAGTCTGGAGAGTCTCCAGCTAGTTTAGTGTAGTGTGGAGAGTCTCCAGCTAGTTTAGTGTAATGTGGAGAGTCTCCAGCTAGTTTAGTGTAATGTGGAGAGTCTCCAGCTAGTTTAGTATAGTCTGGAGAGTCTCCAGCTAGTTTAGTGTAGTGTGGAGAGTCTCCAGCTAATTTACTATAGTCTGGAGAGTCTCCAGCTAGTTTAGTATAGTCTGGAGAGTCTCCAGCTAGTTTAGTGTAGTGTGGAGAGTCTCCAGCTAGTTTAGTGTAATGTGGAGAGTCTCCAGCTAGTTTAGTGTAGTGTGGAGAGTCTCCAGCTAGTTTAGTATAGTCTGGAGAGTCTCCAGCTAGTTTAGTATAGTCTGGAGAGTCTCCAGCTAGTTTAGTGTAGTCTGGAGAGTCTCCAGCTAGTTTAGTGTAGTCTGGAGAGTCTCCAGCTAGTTTAGTGTAGTCTGGAGAGTCTCCAGCTAGACTGAAAGTATTCTTGTTATCTCTGTACCGTTGAATAATGTTTATTCTTGATGGTTCGAGTCTGGAACACTTGTGGTGCCTCCTAGCTCATCCTCTCCAGACAATGATTTAAACTGATGTTACTTATGCTATCTTCCCAGCATATTTCAGTAAGGTCATGATTTATTTGAGCTTAATTGTTGTATTGTTAATTTTATAAATGAGCTCTCTTGACTGTATTTGGAGCGTGTATGCAGGTCTGAACTTCAATCAAGTTGTAGCTTGAGTTTGTTTTGTTTGACGCCGCTATGTTACGTACAAGATCCTCTTTATTTTTAATATAACGTCAAGGATATTTTCCAGTCTCGTCCGTTCAGCTATTAGATGGTTCAAGGTGAATTTATAATAGTCTGAATAGCTCGTTAGTGTGAGACTGTTCGTCTGAACTGCCTCCTGGGATTTTCTCTTTCACGGCATTTTACCAGTAAAAATAATATAGCAGGCACTTGGAGTAACTATCTCAAAATTGCTTGTTACAGGTGAAATATAAATAGTACAAATATGTCCAGATGTATTCATGTTAACCATTCTGATGCCTAGATCCTAGTGCTGTTATGTACAACTATACTCTTTCAATACCACAAATAGGAGGAATAATTGCTGCACGATAAACTAGCCACATCGGCGGCAAAATCATCACATCATCGTTACATTAGTTCTAATAAAAATGATAGTGGTATCTTTTAGTGGTGTTATTGGTGGTGTTGGTGGTGATAATGGTAGTGGCAGAGGAGGTGGTGGTGGTGGTGGAAGTGATGGAAGTGACAGTGGTAGCTGCAAGTCGTAGTGATGGTGGTGGTGGTAGTGGTAGTGGTGGTGGTAGTAGTGAAAGTGACAGTGGTAGCTGCTAGTCATGGTGGTAGTGGTGTTATACCTCTGGTTGGTGTAGTTCTCGTGTTAGGTGATCATGTTCTTTGTTTCCACACGTCTTCTAATGACTTGGATAACATGCAAATTGGGGCCTCTTAGTGTCGGGGTGAAGGAGAAAAGTGTATATTAGCGGTGATTTATGGCGGCCCGACACCCTCCTGCTTTGTTGACGTCTCTCGTGTTAATTGACATCATCCCGGGGTTAGATTATTCCCTTCCTCCTGAAGGATCACCAGCACTGGTGGGTAATATGTTAATTTGCAAGCTTTGCTGTCACTATCTCTGGTGGGATCTACTTTCAATTACGGAGAGAGTGAGAGTGAAAGCGGGAGTGAAAGCGAGAGAGTGAGTGTACGTATGAGTGTGTAAGTGTGTATGAGAGTCATT
>NC_091311.1:32173715-32181215 GCF_038502225.1 Cherax quadricarinatus | reverse complement strand
GGCGCACCATGCTCACTAACACATGCAATGATGCACCATGCTCACTAACACATACAATGACGCGCCATGCTCACTAACACGTACAATGGCGCACCATGCTCACTAACACGTACAATGGCGCAGCATGCTCACTAACACATACAGTAACACAGCAAGTGCACAATCACGTACAATGACGCATTAAGTACACTAGCACGTACAATGACGCACTAAGTGTACTAAAACGTACCATCACGCACGAGGTACACTAACACGTACCATGATGCACTAAGTACACCAGCGCGTATCATGACGTGCTAAGTAACTAACCTCTACCATGACCCAATAGGTGCTCTTGCCCATACAATGACGCACTAAGAACACTCGCCCGTACAATGACGCACTAAGAACACTCGCCCGTACAATGACGCACTAAGAACACTCGCCCGTACAATGACGCACTAAGAACACTCGCCCGTACAATGACGCACTAAGTTCACTAACCACACAATTTCCTCTTGTTTTTTCTAAGTCAGCAATTATCATTTCCATTTAGAGAGAAGGAAGAAAAATAACCTGATGGCTATCTTTCCTCTCTCCCTCGCATCCTCACGCCAAGAGAAGAGTGGAAGGCATGGAGAGGAGAGAAAGGAAGAGACAGAGAGAGAGAGAGAGAAGGATGGGCGGTAATAAAGAAATGGGTAGGTAGACTGAGAGAGGAAACGCCTTTGGGACTTCTCTTTTTTTTTTTTTTTTTTTTTTGAAGGAGGAATCAGTTTAGGGTAGCAACAAAATGGAAGTCAAACTTACTCCAGACTATCACCAAGTGACTACCATAACACCGGTAGTAGTTAAGACTATCATGCGACTAGCATAACACTGGGAGCAGTCCAGACTATTATGCGACTACCATAACACTAGGAGTAGTTCAGACTATCACGCGACTACCATAACACTGGGAGTTGTCCAGACTATCCAGATATCATTGGGGTAGTCCAGATTACCAATAACACTGGGGTAGTCCAGACTATCACCAAGTGACTCCCAATAACACTGGGGTAGTCTAGACTACCAATAACACTGAGGTAATCCTGACCATCATCAAGTGACTACCAAATAACACTGGGGTAGTCCAGGCTATACCACCAATTTACAATACATAAAGAAGAAGAAGAAGAACAGTAAAAAAGAAAGGATTCAAACACATGGCGAGTTATTTTTTAATTATGTCACATCTGTGTTTTTTTTATTCACATTTAACAGTAAAACGGCAATTCATCTAATAATACCTTATGATCAGGTGTATTTATAAAGAATTTGTTAAATTCATTTATACAGAATTTGTGAAGAATTTAAACTATGTCTGACATATCATCCATGAAAAAAAAAAATTATTTGACATGTGACCTGACCAAATCTTCACTACATTCGCAGTCGCATGTAAGGTCATATGTGATATATGTAATATAATATGTGCCAATGATGCCCTGAATCCTGTGAGCTATGAAATTATAGTGTAATTTCATGAATGTGAATCCACAAAGCGTCAAGGTAACTGCCCAAAAAATGGACTGGGAAAACGATAGATAATCCCAGGAATGATGTGCTCTCACAGCCATGGAAAAAGGGGGGAGCTCTGTGCTTCTTGTTCAGTGTCAAGCACTCTGGAAACAATATTCTCCACTATTGGACTATTCCGTTTTGAGAGACTCATCCTTAGGGATAAATTGGTCAGGATGAAGAGACTGTAAGGGTGTCCTATATTTTCTGGCCCTGTCAACGAATTTGGAATCATAAATAACAAAAGAATCTTTAAAATTGTATAGGACTCCCAACAACAGAGCAAGTTCCAAGTTTCCTCTGACTCACGTGAACCTGTATGTTTCAATATTCTGTCTGTATGAGGTATTAATGTGCAGATACTAGTATCAAGGTATTACTGAGCAAACTTTTTTGTTTTTTAGATACAAATGTGCAAATACATAACTCGAAGATAACTTAGCTGAAGTCTGATATAAAATCTACCATTTATTTGCATAAGCTGAACAAATATTCACGATTTTGACGCAAATTATAAAACAAACCTCACATATTATTCACGAACAAGCAGCAAATAAGCCAATAAAGAATTGAAGGTTATTGCAATAAAAGTTTAACCCAAACAAAGACAGAGAACTATAAGCCAAAATACGTAAATCAGCGCCACAAAACAAAGGAAAAACACGAGACTGGCAACACACATCAAAGAGAAATCAGAAATATTAAAACTCTGGTAATAAACAGAAATCGCTAAGAAGGAGCTAATATAAAAATCCCAAAATATGTAAATACTATACCATGGAATATGCAGATTAGAAAACTCGGAAACATCAAAAAGAATTAGATGTATATATCCACACTCCAGGAAACGATAAACATATTAAGAATAGAACAATGACTGTTTTACAGTAGTTACCGGCACTACCAGACCAGAAATATGCCAGAGTTCACTAGAAGAAAAACATTACTAAGGGATACCTGGGATACCCCGATTTTTCACATGAAAGGATAATACACGGGATACCCTGAGTTTTCAAATGAAAGACATGCGGAAGACGTTACACGATTAAACGACTGTACAAATAACCGACAAAAAATAGCTGCATTTCTAAACTGATACAAACGTCACAAAAATGCATAAAGATTATAATCCAAATAGATAAAAAAATGAAAAAAAAATTGGGTCTTCAGGATAAATAAGTGACAGAGGAACACAAAACACAAATAACCGGGGCATAGGAGGGAGTAGGAGCTAATGACGACGACGTTTCGGTCCGACTTGGATCATTTACAAAGTCACACTGTGTGACTTTGTAAATGATCAGAGTCCAAGTCACATTGTGTGACTTTGTAAATGGTCCCAGTTGGACCGAGACGTCGTCGTAAGCTCCTCTCTTCTATGTGCCGGTTATATGTGTATTGTTCCAGTCACGACATTGTGCCTTTTTCGTTCATAATTTGAACATGAACGAGGTCAATGAACCGTTCAGAATTAAACCATAACATCCCGTAATTTTGTTTTGACTAAAAGTACGGAGCGGAACACTAGTACATACACCAAGCTCCCCAACACGAGTACATACAGCAAGCTCCCCAACACGAGTACATACACCAAGCTCCCCAACACGAGTACATACACCAAGCTCCCCAACACGAGTACATTCACTAAGCTCCCCAACACGAGTACATACACTAAGTTCCCCAACACGAGTACATACACCAAGCTCCCCAACACGAGTACATACAACAAGCTCCCCAACACGAGTACATACACCAAGCTCCCCAACACGAGTACATACACCAAGCTCCCCAACACGAGTACATACAACAAGCTCCCCAACACGAGTACATACACCAAGCTCCCCAACACGAGACATTGCAAAATCTAATTCATTAGTACAATTAGATTTGGTGAGATATGGAATAGTCTGTTTCTACTGTGCTCTCCACCATCTAACACCTGGCCTGGATGATGGGTACAATTTTCGATCAAGGAGATAAGACACACAGATGTGTATCATGTTAATACCCCTTGCAACATGTACTCCCACATTATACAATTGTTAGACATTAACACGGAACACAAAGCCACCAGTCATCCTTGCTGCCTCCTATGTTAGGACGTAAACAGAAGGGGGGGATACAAATGACGTGTACAAATGGGTGAGCACACACGTAATAAAGGAGACATAAATGAAGCTTGAAATATTAAAGCCAAACGGAGCGCCAAAATATAGATTCAAAGTTAAATGGTTCAGAGATCCGACATCTTGATGAATTAGACACATGTGCAACTCTTGGGTATCTTTATTGAGGAAACGTTTCGCCACACAGTGGCTTCATCAGTCCATACAAAGGAGAATCTTGAAGAACAAATGTGATACCACCTACGACTGCTGCATCTCACCATCTGCTTACAGTATATAAGCCACTTCATCGTACTTATGCTGTATTCTTTTCAAGACTGATGGACTGATTACATCGACTCAAGGCTGACGGACTGATTGCCTCAAACTCCTCCTGTTCTTCATGATTCTCCTTTGTATGGACTGATGAAGCCATTGTGTGGCGAAACGTTTCCTCATTAAAGATACCCAAGTGGTGCACATGTGTCTAATTTATCAATATAGATTTAAACTGGATGAATATGGAATTGCAGTTGAGTAGGACAAACAGTTAAGAAGAGTCACAGAGTGGTGGATAAATGGAGCAAACTGATAAACAGCGTCACTGGGTTACAGAGTAATGGAACAAACTGTCAAGCTGCATCAGTGAGATGAAGATCAGTCGAGAAAATTGTCAAAAAAAAAGTCAGTGAAATGTGAATGATCGAAACAGACAAGCAGTGTCACCGCAGCACATACGTACGTCGTCAGGATCTTTTGAAAAAGTCAGACACATAGAAAGGCGAAAATGCTTATGCCCCTAAAAATCTGCATCTCCTGGCCAATAACTGGGAGCGCTTGAGGTTCCTAAACCTGTATTCCCTGGAACGCAGGAGGGAGAGATACATGATTATATACACCTGGAAAATCCTAGAGGGACTAGTACCGAACTTGCACACGAAAATCACTCACTACGAAAGCAAAAGACTTGGCAGACGATGCACCATCCCCCCAATGAAAAGCAGGGGTGTCACTAGCACGTTAAGAGACCATACAATAAGTGTCAGGGGCCCGAGACTGTTCAACTGCCTCCCAGCACACATAAGGGGGATTACCAACAGACCCCTGGCAGTCTTCAAGCTGGCACTGGACAAGCACCTAAAGTCAGTTCCTGATCAGCCGGGCTGTGGCTCGTACGTTGGTTTGCGTGCAGCCAGCAGCAACAGCCTGGTTGATCAGGCTCTGATCCACCAGGATGCCTGGTCACAGACCGGGCCGCGGGGGCGTTGACCCCCGGAACTCTCTCCAGGTAAACTCCAGGTATATATATATATATATATATATATATATATATATATATATATATATATATATATATATATATATATATATATATATATGCAAAACAACCACTGTGAAAGAATAGAGAAGTTCCAAGCGCTTTCGTGACTACTCACATTATCAAGGAACAATCATTGTTCCTTGGTAATGTGAGTAGTCACGAAATCGCTTGGAACTTCTCTATTCTTTCACAGTGGTTGTTTTGCATATTCTGAAATCACCTGTTTACTGTGATCTTATTGCATATATATATATTTTATATGTTATCATATCCCCCCTATCTCTCCTGTTCTCCAGTATCGTCAGGTCGATTTCCCTTAGCCTCTCTTCGTAGGACATGCCCCTTAGCTCCAGGGCTAGTCTTATTGCAAACCTTTACACTTTCCCTAGTTTCCTTACGTGTTTGGCTGGGTGTGGATTCCAAACTGGTGCTGCATTCTCCGATATAGGCCTAACGTATATGGTGTATAGGGTCCTGAACGATTCCTTATTGAGATGCCTGAATGCTGTTCTTAGGTTTGCCAGGCGCCCGTATGCTGTAGCAGTTATTTGTTTGATGTGCGCTTCAGGAGATGTGCCCGGTGTTATACTCACCCCGATATCCTTTTCCTTGAGTGAGGTTTGTAGTCTCTGGCCCCCTAGATTCTACACCGTCTGCGGTCTTCTTTGCCCTTCCCACAATCTTCATGACTTTGCACTTGGTGGGGTTGAACTCTAGGAGCCAGTTTCTGGACCAGGCCTGCAGCCTGGCGAATTTCTAATCATATGCAAACAGGGACACTTCTGAGTCTATCCCTTCCGTCATGTCGTTCACAAATACCAGAAACAGCACCGGTCCTAGGACTGACCACTGTGAAACCCCGCTCGTCACAGGCGCCCACCCTGACACCTCATCATGTACCATGACTTGCTGTTGTCTTCCTGACAGGTATTCCCTGATCCAATGCAGTGTCCCTCCCTGTTATATACCTACCTGGTCCTCTAGCTTTTTTACTAATCTATTGTATGGAACTGTGTCAAACGCCTTCTTATAGTCCAAGAAAACGCAATCTATCCACCTCTTTCTCTCTTACTGCTGTCACCCTGTCATAGAACTCCAGTATGTGTGTGTGTGTGTGTGTGTACTCACCTAGTTGTACTCATCTAGTTGAGGTTGCAGGGGTCGAGTCCAAGCTCCTGGCCCCGCCTCTTCACTGGTAGCTACTAGGTCACTCTCCCTGAACCGTGAGCTTTATCATACCTCTGCTTAAAGCTATGTATGGATCCTGCCTCCACTACATCGCTTCCCAAACTATTCCACTTCCTGACTACTCTGTGGCTGAAGAAGTACTTCCTAACATCCCTGTGATTCATCTGTGTCTTCAACTTCCAACTGTGTCCCCTTGTTGCTGTGTCCCATCTCTGGAACATCCTGTGTGTGTGTGTGTGTGTGTGTGTGTGTGTGTGTGTGTGTGTGTGTGTGTGTGTGTGTGTGTGTGTGTGTGCATGTGCTTTCATGTGCTTACACATATATTTGTCCAACATGAAGTTAAACTGTTCGCCTCTCAAAGAACACACTGTTTGTGTAAAAATTACTTTTTCCTTTAAGACTATGAACAATATTCCGGATTATAAAACTGTCAAGATTATACATGACAGAACTCAAATTTGAAATCTGTTGTGCATCAAGCTTGATTAAAAATGATTCCACAATGTTTCGTTGAAATGTAGAATTACCGGGAAGTAATTCTTTGGCATTTGCCCAGTCTATCCTGTGACCTGTATCCCTTGCATGAATGAACAAAATCAAAGGATTCTTGTCCAATAGATATTGCATATTAATGCAATGGACAAGAATCCAGTGTCTTCTTCTACAGATCAACGAAACAGTGTGGAATCATCTCTTATTAAGCATGATGTGCAACATATTTGAAATTTGCGTTCTGTTAATTATAAACGTGACAGTTTTATAGTCCAGAATATTGTTCTTTGACAGACGAACAATTTATCTTGATGTTGGACAAATGTACATGTGTAAACACATGAAAGAACATAGGCTTTATTTCCTATTTTCACCGAGGTATTTTCACACACACACACACACACACATACACACACACACACACACACACACACACATACACACACACACACATACACAGATGGGACATAATAATAGCAACAAGGGGTCACAATTGGAAGTTGAAGACTCAGATGAACCACAGGGATGTTAGGAAGAATTTCTTCAGTCAGAGATTTGTCAGGAAGTGGAATAGTCTGAGAAATGATGCAGTAGAGGCAGGATCCATATATAGATTTAAGAAGAGGTATGATGAAACTCATGGAGCAGGAAGAGTGATCTAGTAGCGACCAGTGAAGAGGCGAGGGCAGGATCTGTGACTCGACCCATGCAACCACAACTAGGTGAGTACACACACACACACACACACACACACATTTCAGGAAGTATTTACAGTGGAGGTAGAAGGGACACTGGCAAGACAAAACAAGGGATATACCAACAAGTGCTGGATGAAATGCACACAACCGAGGAGGA
>NC_091311.1:32156215-32168715 GCF_038502225.1 Cherax quadricarinatus | reverse complement strand
CTGAGGCACAACCATGCTACCAAGAGCCACTGGAAAAATCAAGGGAGAAAATGACCATATATAGACAGGAACCAGAGTCACAGAGGGAGAGGCAATGGGAGGAGGAAAGGGCAAAATCAGTGTTTATCCATGGGCTTCGGGATAGAGAGGAAAGGACACACACTGAAAGGCGGCAGGAAGAAAGAAAGGAGATTGGGAAAATCATCATGGAAATAGGGGGAGAAGACATGGACGAGATTGTAAATTTTCAGAGAATAGGGGGGTACTTGAAGGGGAGAAACCGACCGATCAAGCTGATTCTCATTACAGAAATAGTGAGAAACAGGATCCTCCAAGAGAAACCAAGGTTGAAAAGCTCGGAAGAGTACAAGAAGGTGTTCCTAGATAGAGACAGAATGCAAACAGAGAGACAGCAGCTGAGGGAGAGGACAAAAAAGCGAAAAGAGCTAGGAAAAGAAACAAGGATGGAACCAGCAGAGGTCAGTCAGAGCAGAACAGAGAAGCAAGGGCAAGCACACACACAACTATCCTCAGTACCCCACAACCTATCACACCATCCCAACACACACTACAATCCATACCCACAGCTTCCACCCAACCCCCAACCATAGAATCCCACAGTATGCTACCAGGTCTCCTACTCCCACAGGCCCCCCAAACCACAGTATTGGAAAGGAAACTGAAAGTATGGTACACAAACGCTGATGGAATAACAAACAAGTGGGAGGAGTGGCACAAAAGAGTCAAAGAGACATCACCGGACATCATAGCGCTCACAGAAACCAAGCTTACAGGTATGATAACAGATGCCATCTTTCCAACGGGATACCAGATCCTGAGGAAAGACAGAAGGAACAGGGGGGGTGGAGGAGTGGCACTGTTGATCAAACACCGATGGAATTTTGATGAGCTGGAGAGAGGAGACAGCGGAGAAGAAAGTGATTACATAGCGGGTATGCTTCACTCTGGAGGTCCCAAGGTGGTAATTGCAGTGATGTATAACCCACCACAGAACAGCAGGAGACCAGGGCATGAGTATGACGAGAGCAATAGAGCGATGGTTGACACACTGGCTACAGTGGCCAGAAGAGCTCTTGCATGCAGGGCAAAGTTCCTGATCATGGGTGACTTTAACCACAAGGAGATCGACTGGGAGAACTTGGAGCCACATGGGGGCCAAGATACATGGAGGGCTAAGATGATGGAGGTGGTACTGGAAAACTTCATGCACCAACACGTAAGGGACACTACAAGAGAGAGAGGAGAGGATGAATCAGCAAGACTGGACTTAGTATTTACCTTGAGCAGTGCAGATATTGAGGACATCACATATGAAAGACCCCTTGGGGCCAGCGATCATGTGGTTTTGAGCTTCGAATACACAGTAGAGCTACAAGTGGAGGGGGAAGCAGGAAGGCCAGGGCAAATGAAACCAAACTACAAAAAAGGGGACTACACGGGAATGAGGAACTTCCTGAACGAGGTTCAGTGGGACAGAGAACTGGCAGGGAAGCCAGTTAATGAGATGATGGAATATGTAGCAACAATGTGCAAGGAGGCTGAGGAGAGGTTTGTACCCAAGGGAAACAGGAATAACGAAAAAGCCAGGATGAGCCCATGGTTCACCCAAAGGTGCAAGGCGGCAAAAACCAAGTGTGCTAGGGAATGAAAGAAATATAGAAGGCAAAGGACCCAGGAGAATAAGGAGAGCAGTCGTAGAGCCAGAAACGAATGTGCACAGATAAGAAGGGAGGCCCAGCGACAATATAAAAAAGACATAGCAGCGTAAGCCAAATCTGACCCGAAGCTGTTATACAGCCACATCAGGAGGAAAACAACAGTCGAGGACCAGGTAATCAGGCTAAGGAAGGAAGGAGGAGAGACAACAAGAAATGACCGTGAAGTGTGTGAGGAACTCAACAAGAGATTCAAAGAAGTGTTCACAGAGGAGACAGAAGGGGCTCCAGAGGGACGGAGAGGTGTGGCACATCACCAGGTGCTGGACACGGTACACACAACTGAGGAAGAAGTGAAGAGGCTTCTGAGTGAGCTAGATACCTCAAAGGCAATGGGGCCAGATAACATCTCTCCATGGGCCCTGAGAGAGGGAGCAGAGGCGCTATGTGTACCCCTAACAACAATATTCAATACATCTATCGAAACAGGGAGATTGCCTGAGGCATGGAAGACAGCAAATGTAGTCCCAATCTTTAAAAAAGGAGGCAGACATGAAGCACTAAACTACAGACCAGTGTCACTGACATGTATAGTATGCAAAGTCATGGAGAAGATTGTCAGGAGAAGAGTGGTGGAACACCTAGAAAGGAATGATCTCATCAACAGCAGCCAACATGGTTTCAAGGACGGGAAATCCTGTGTCACAAACCTACTGGAGTTCTATGACAAAGTGACAGCAGTAAGACAAGAGAGAGAGGGGTGGGTGGATTGCATTTTCTTGGACTGCAAGAAGGCGTTTGACACAGTACCACAAAAGAGATTAATGCAAAAACTGGAGGACCAAGCAGGGATAACAGGGAAGGCACTACAATGGATCAGGGAATATTTGCCAGGAAGACAGCAGCGAGTAATGGTAAGTGGCGAGGTGTCAGAGTGAGCACCTGTGACCAGCGGGGTCCCACAGGGGTCAGTCCTAGGACCAGTGCTGTTTCTGGTATTTGTGAATGACTTGACAGAAGGAGTAAACTCTGAGGTGTTCCTGTTTGCAGATGACGTGAAGTTAATGAGAAGAATTCATTCGATCGAAGACCAGGCAGAACTACAAAGGGATCTGGACAGGCTGCAGACCTGGTCCAGCAATTGGCTCCTGGAGTTCAATCCCACCAAAGTCATGCAAAGTATCATGTGGGAGTTCGACACGTGGATAAGAAATACTCACGTAGGCTGGTAGTACGATAATTACAGACAAGGTGGAGTGCACAGCCGTACCTATCTCTCTGAACACTGACTGACTGCACAGTACGTGAGGGGGTCTTTGAATAATGCCAGGTCAGCGCAATATGAGTTCAGATAGTGACTCAGGCAGAGACGGTTGGTCGTTGAGTCAACTGTACACTGGTTACTGGTAACTGGTTACTACTACTGAGAAGAAGACCGCAGACGGAGTACAGTCTAGGGGGCCAGAGACTACAAACCTCATTCAAGGAAAAAGATCTTGGGGTGAGTATAACACCAGGCACATCTCCTGAAGCGCACATCAACCAAATAACTGCTGCAGCACATGGGCGCCTGGCAAACCTCAGAACAGCATTCCGACATCTTAATAAGGAGTCGTTCAGGACCCTGTACACCGTGTACGTTAGGCCCATATTGGAGTATGCGGCACCAGTTTGGAACCCACACCTAGCCAAGCATGTAAAGAAACTAGAGAAAATGCAAAGGTTTGCCACAAGACTAGTCCCAGAGCTAAGAGGTATGTCCTACGAGGAGAGGTTAAGGGAAATCAACCTGACGACACTGGAAGACAGGAGAGATAGGAGGGACATGATAACAACTTACAAAATACTAAGAGGAATTGACAAGGTGGACAAAGACAGGATGTTCCAGAGACTGGACACAACAACAAGGGGACACAGTTGGAAGCCGAAGACACAGATGAATCACAGGGATGTTAGGAAGTATTTCTTCAGCCACAGAGTAGTCAGGAAGTGGAATAGTTTGGGAAGAGATGTAGTGGAGGCAGGATCCATACATAGCTTTAAGCAGAGGTACGATAAAGCTCATGGTTCAGGGAGAGTCACCTAGTGGCAACCAGTGTAGAGGCGGGGCCAGGAGCTTGGACTCGACCCCTACAACCTCAACTAGGTGAGTACAACTAGGTGAGTATATATACACACACACACACACACACACACACACATATGAACGACATGATGGAAGGGTTAGACTCAGAAGTGTCCTTGTTTGCAGATGATGTGAAGTTAATGAGGAGAATTAAATCTGATGAGGACCAGGCAGGACTTCAAAGAGACCTGGACAGACTGGACACCTGGTCCAGCAAATGGCTTCTCGAATTTAATCCTGCCAAATGCAAAGTCATGAAGATAGGGGAAGGGCACAGAAGACCACAGACAGAGTATAGGCTAGGTGGCCAAAGATTGCAAACCTCCCTCAAGGAGAAAGATCTTGGGGTGAGTATAACACCGAACATGTCTCCGGAAGCACACATCAATCAGATAACTGCTGCAGCATATGGGCGCCTGGCAAACCTGAGAACAGCATTCCGATACCTTAGTAAGGAATCGTTCAAGACACTGTACACCATGTATGTCAGGCCCATACTGGAGTATGCAGCACCTGTTTGGAACCCGCACTTGATAAAGCACGTCAAGAAACTAGAGAAAGTACAAAGGTTTGCGACAAGGTTAGTTCCAGAGCTAAGGGGAATGTCCTATGAAGAAAGGTTAAGGGAAATCGGCCTGACGACACTGGAGGACAGGAGGGTCAGGGAAGACATGATAACGACATATAAAATACTGCGTGGAATAGACGAGGTGGACAAAGACAGGATGTTCCAGGGAGGGGACACAGAAACAAGAGGCCACAATTGGAAGTTGAAGACACAAATGAGTCAGAGAGATATTAGGAAGTATTTCTTCAGTCATAGAGTTGTAAGGCAGTGGAATAGCCTAGAAAATGACGTAGTAGAGGCAGGAACCATACACAGTTTTAAGACGAGGTTTGATAAAGCTCATGGAGCGGGGAGAGAGAGGGCCCAGTAGCAACCGGTGAAGAGGCGGGGCCAGGAGCTAAGACTCGACCCCTGCAACCACAAATAGGTGAGTACAAATAGGTGAGTACACACACACACACACACACACATACACACACACACACACACACACACACATACACACACACATACACACAAACATACACACACACATACACACACACATACACACATACACACACACATACACATACACACATACACACACACACACAAACACACATACACACACACATACACACATACACACACATACACACACACACACACATACACACACACATACACACATACATATATGTACACACATATATACATATACATATATACACATACACACATACATATACACACACATACACACACATATATATGTATATATATATATATATATATATATATATATATATATATATATATATATATATATATATATATATATATATATATATATATATATATATATACAGCGGGCATTAAATGCATTGGTATGAAAATCATGATAGCACATACCTCTGTTTGTTTTGTTAAGTACGCGTATCGTAAATTCCATAAAAAGAGATTTAGTTAACACACGAGCCAGACCCAGCTATACCACTGACAAGGACCGCTACCATATAGATTTTCATAAACCGCTACGGCATTATAAATATCACGTGTATGTGACATCATAAACTTTGTTAACATGTATGGGGATCGTAAATATTGTAAAACACAGCGGGCGTCATACACTGCCTCTCTGACCCACGGTCGCATCGTCACAACTAAATGCTGTGTAAACTAACGCACGTGCCAAACAATAGCTGGTTATAAAGCTCAGATTTCACAATAAAAGTCCGGCACTGTGGGGCTTTTATCGTCCCCGGTGTGGGCACTAGTATTGTAGGGGTTTGTGGAGCGATTTGTGTTTTGTGAGGGTGATGATAGGATGTGTTGTTGCACTATGGGCAGGGGTGTTGTTACAATGTAGGTAGGCAGGGAGTGTTGTAAAGCTGATGAAAGGGTAGGTTGTCAGAGTGTGGGGAGCTATGGAAGGTTATAATGGGGAGAGTGTGATGAAATTGTCTGTGGGGAGGGTGTGCTGGGGTGGATGTGACGGTGTGTTGTGGGGGGTGAGAAAGGTATGTGAGAAAGGAAGCAGTATTGAGTGCATTACTAAGTACCCCCAAACTTCAACTTTTCGATTTTATTTCGCTCATAACTCAAGAGCGCCTCATAAATCGTCTTAAAATTTTCGACACTTGTGTACAGTAACTTGGATCAAATTCTTCGAACAACTGGAATGTTTACGTACCCTATGACCAGCGCTGCTGAACCCATTCTCAGGATCCTGAGACGGCTCGGATAACATACAGAATCCTCGTATCTTCAAACGTTCAGATTATTATTATAATCAAGGGGGAAGCGCTAAACCCGGAGGATTATACAGCGCCTGTGAGGGGGGATGTGGAAGGCATTCAGGCTTAATTCGGGGAACTGGAGCACAGATCCAATTCCCTAAATCAAGAGCCCCTCACCAATATCGAGGAACCTTCCTTGAGGGGCCAAACGTTCAGAAAGATGCCGGAAAATTTAACAACGGCAGAAGTGTAGGTGTGAATTTGAAGATTTAATGTGTATACTATTGGGAAATTTTTATTCCCGTTAAATCACGCTAGATAATTTTCTGTTACCTTAATATTTTCTGTTAAATAATTTTCTGTTACCTCAATATTTAATTGCTGATGTATCTTAGGCCCAGAATAGTTCCTATTAAGTTTCGTTTGTGCGCTGGAAAATTTGTTGATGTAGTAAAATAATCGAAAAAAAAAATTGGAATCTTACGAATCCGTGCCATAACTGGAGAATGGCTCATCTGACTGGTTTCAGATATTCACCACTGGTGTGGTTTCCTCTGTTCTGTTCTGCAGGAGATTATTCTGCGTCAGACTCTTGCTGTGCTGATTTTAGATGAATGGGTCAAAGAACCGACATGTTGTTAAATTAGACACATGTGCAACTCTTGGGTATCTTTATTGAGGAAACGTTTCGCCACACAGTGGCGAAAAGTTTCCTCAATAAAGATAACCAAGATTTGCACATGTGTCTAATTTAACTGTGCTGATTTATTGCATCGCTGTCATGAAGAGACAAAGAGCAGCAGCACACGGCCATTAAAATGCCCTACAAAAATGTCCTATTAAATGCTTTACAATGCCATAAATCCCAATTTGCTAATTTTATTAAATATATATTGATATTCATTTTTTATTTAATGCCTAAGGAATGCTTTTCCCCATCGGCTTCGAAATATTCTTAACGATAAATTCTATAAGAATTATGATATCTCACGAGTTTTGTCTGTTTGGCTGCGAATGTGAAATTTTACTGAAAAATTTAAGTAGAACTTTAAATCACTGAATTTAGATCAATTACAGGAAAATACCTATTCTAATCGGCTTCAAACTTTTACTATTGGTGGCCTTTATTGAAACACAGTTTGTCACTCACTTTGAGATGTCTAAATTTCAATTTGCCAATTTTATTAAGCAAATTGTTTCAAATTCATAACCAGAGAATGCCTCTTCTGACCAACTTCAGACCTTATTATACACTGGTGTATCTTAGTAGGAAGTATATTCGTATTAACTTTCAACTGTGTGTGGGGGGGACGGTGGGCCAATTTGCCAGTTTTATCGAATTTAAATTTTTTAAAATATCAAAATCAATTTTTTTTCTTTCAGGACTGTAAAGAATTTTAAATAGAAATGTTAATGGGAAAAAATACTAGAAGAAAACAAGGTTTTTATAGAGTTTTTTAAGTTTAATGAAGGAAGGCTTTCTTAATTTTCGGAATATTCTCAACATTTTCGTTTGATTTCTCAGTTTTTTTATTATTAATCGAGAACGACCTATTCGAGCCACTTAATTTTTTAAAAGCTCGTGTAATGTATCTTGTGCAAGATTGGCGGATCTAGTTACATGTGTGGGTGACCTGTTACATATGTGGGTGACCTGTTACATGTGTGGGTGACCTGTTCACAGTGCTACGTAGGTAATTCTCAAATTTTGTTTCTATATGCTAGGCAGAGAGAGGCTCCAGAGATCCCCTTCAAAATTTCGATATTGGTGAAGAGTTTAGATTCCATTTTGTCATTTTTAATCTCGAAATGGAGAAGCATTTGACATGTTTTTTATTATTTTCCCTTGTTGCTGATGACGGGCTCTTGATCCAAGGAACTGAGCTTATCTTTTTCTTGCTTGAATTGGATTGATTCCCATTCCACAGGTGCTAAATGATCCGTACGGGTTCAACATTTCCTTTGATTAAAATATGCAGTTATAAACGGCATTAATTTTAATTTTCAGTGACTGACACAAGTTATGAAATGGACCCAACATTTCATAAACTGAAGTTGTGTGGGCACAAATTTTGTTGGATTCTGAGTAGTAACTTTTCAGCTTTAAACTTTCAGTTCTGATGTATCTTCCTCAAATGAAACGATCGCTTTATTTTGTTACGTAAATTACAATATGTCAGTTTTATTAATCAAGCTGCTTCCTGTGAAACAACTGGAGAATGTCTCTTCTGATCAGAAATAAGTCGAAGTGTTTGATTTTATTTGATTATCCTAAGTAAAAATCAACTTAATGGTCTTTTATGTGCCTATAACATCTGTGTTCCCTCAAGACCAGTGTTAAAAATTTGGTCCGTGGATGCCCTATTTTGCTAATTTTATTGGGGAAGCTTTTATATTACTTTCCATATGATGACATGTGAGTGCCTCTTCGGATTCTTCTCAGATCTTCAGTGTTAATATTACCTGTATTATCAACTTATGCCGCACTCTGTATTGTTTCAATCAGGTACATGGAGGTACAGGGAACTGGGGTTACGGACTACGGCGATACCTTTATCGGATCACGCAGCGACCGAAATACATCTGGTTATTATAGTCATAAGAAAACGAAATTGGTAACAGTGTGGATGTATTAGAGAGGTGTGGGGAGGGTGTGCCAGCTAGTGTGGGGTATTGTGTTGGCTGGTGTAGGGGCGGTGTGTTGGCTGGTGTGCGGGCGGTGTGCTGACTGGTGTACGGGCGGTGTGTTGGCTGGTGTGGGGGTGATGTGTTGGCTGGTGTAGGGGCGGTGTGTCGGCTCGAGTAGGGGTGATGTGTTGGCTGGTGTAGGGGTGGTGTGTTGGCTGGTGTGGGGGCGGTGTGTTGGCTAGTGAAGGGATGGTGTGCTGACTGGTGTAGGGGCGGTGTGTTGGCTGGTGTGAGGGTGATGTGTTGGCTGGTGTAGGGGCGGTGTGTCGGCTGGAGTGGGGGTGATGTGTTGGCTGGTGTAGGGGTGGTGTGTTGGCTAGTGAAGGGATGGTGTGTTGGCTGGTGTGGGGGCGGTGTGTTGGCTGGTGTGGGGGTGATGTGTTGGCTGGTGTGGGGGCGGTGTGTTGGCTAGTGAAGGGACGGTGTGTTGGTTGGTGTGGGGGAGGTGTGTTGGCTAGTGAAGGGACGGTGTGTTGGCTGGTGTGGGGGCGGTGTGTTGGCTAGTGAAGGGACGGTGTGTTGGCTGGTGTGGGGGAGGTGTATTGGCTAGTGAAGGGACGGTGTGTTCGCTGGTGTGGGGGCGGTGTGTTGGCTAGTGAAGGGACGGTGTGTTGGCTGGTGTGGGGGCGGTGTGTTGGCTAGTGAAGGGACGGTGTGTTGGCTGGTGTGGGGGAGGTGTGTTGGCTACTGAAGGGACGGTGTGTTGGCTGGTGTGGGGGCGGTGTGTTGGCTAGTGAAGGGACGGTGTGTTGGCTGGTGTGGGGGAGGTGTGTTGGCTAGTGAAGGGACGGTGTGTTCGCTGGTGTGGGGGAGGTGTGTTGGCTACTGAAGGGACGGTGTGTTCGCTGGTGTGGGGGAGGTGTGTTGGCTACTGAAGGGACGGTGTGTTGGCTGGTGTGGGGGCGGTGTGTTGGCTAGTGAAGGGACGGTGTGTTGGCTGGTGTGGGGGCGGTGTGTTGGCTAGTGAAGGGACGGTGTGTTGGCTGGTGTGGGGGAGGTGTGTTGGCTAGTGAAGGGACGGTGTGTTGGCTGGTGTGGGGGCGGTGTGTTGGCTAGTGAAGGGACGGTGTGTTGGCTGGTGTGGGGGCGGTGTGTTGGCTAGTGAAGGGATGGTGTGTTGGCTATTGAAGGGACGGTGTGTTGGCTAGTGAAGGGACGGTGTGTTGGCTGGTGCGTGCAGAGAGCCTAGTAGGGAGGCGGTGGTTGTGTTGCGGAGCGTGAAAATATTCAGTTTACTGTTGCTGCTGATATCATGCCCAGTATAGGTGGTTCCTGACTATAAATTAATAATTTGTAGGCGGGGAAACATTCCTATGTAATGTTATGCAGAAATTCTTAATTTTTCTGCATGTTCTGTAAAAGCACATAATTGTATAATATTATTGTATACAATTATACTATAATGTTTTGGTATAATTTTTTGGTATAATATTATAAGATAATATTAGTGAGCTATCAACCCACCATGTTGCCACAACGAGAGCAGTGTATATGTTGAGTTTATAACCCTGGCCTCCATGTTATAAAATGGGAAATTAAAACAACAGTTCGTCTGTACATATAAGTGTTAATTGCATTAAATTATATAATATATAATTTAATAAATACTATATGTATATATATATATATATATATATATATATATATATATATATATATATATATATATATATATATATATATATATATATATATATATATATATATATATATATATATATATATATATATATGTCGTGCCGAATATGTAAAACTGGCCAATTAGCAAGAACTCATTTAAAATTAAGTCCTTTCTAAAATTTTCTCTTATACGTTTAAAGATATATTTTTTTCATTAATGTTGATGTGAAAATTTATAATTTTGCTCCAAAAGGAACTTAGAAAACTTATCTAACCTTATTATTACAACCGCAATTTATTTTAGCCTAACCCAACTAAATATATTTTAGATTTGTTTACAATAATTTAATACTAAACAAACACAGTGAAATATATTTTTTTTCGTTAGGTTCAGAATGATTTTGGCGAAATTATTGCATACACAAATTTTCACTTGTCCTATATGGCAAGATGAACGTTGCTATTTAAGCCAAGATCGCAAGTACTGCCTATTCGGCACGACATATATACATATATATACATATATATATATATATATATATATATATATATATATATGTATATATATATATATATATATATATATATATATATATATATATATATATATATATATATACATATATATATATATATATATATATATATATATATATATATATATATATATATATATATATATATATATATATATTCAACAAGTCAGCCGTCTCCCACCGAGGCAGGGTGACCCAAAAAGAAAGAAAAACCCCAAAAAGAAAATACTTTCATTATCATTCAACACTTTCACCTCACTCACACATAATCACTGTCTTTGCAGAGGCGCCCAGATACAACAGTTTAGAAGAATATGTAAAGATATATAGCATATCCCTCCAAACTGCCAATATCCCAAACCCCTACTTTAAAGCGGAGGCATTGTACTTCCCATTTCCTGTATTCATGTCCGGCTATATAAAAAATAACCAGTTTCCCTGAATCCCTTCACTAAATATTACCCTGCTCACACTCCAACAGCTCGTCAGGTCCCAAAAACCATTCGTCTCCATTCACTCTTAGCGTGCTCACACATGCTTGCTGGAAGTCCAAGCCCGTCGCTCACAAAACCTCCTTTACCCCATCTCTCCAACCTTTTCGAAAACGACCCCTACTCCGCCTTCCTTTCCCTATAGATTTATACCCTCTCCAAGTCATTCTACTTTGATAAATTCTCTCTAAATGACCAAACCACCTCAACAACCCCTCTTCCGCCCTCTAATACTTTTAGTAACTCCACAGCTCGTACTAATTTCCACACTCCGAATTCTCTGCATAATATTTACACCACACCCTTAGACAGGACATCTCCACTGCCTCCAGCCGCCTCCTCGCTGCAGCTTTTGGAACCCAAGCTTCATACCCATATAAGAGTGTTGGTACCACTATACTTTCGTACATTCCCTTCTTTGCCTCCGTAGATAACGTTTTTTGTCTCCACAGATACCTCAACGCACCACTCACTTTTTTTTCCATTCATCCTATATATATATATATATATATATATATATATATATATATATATATATATATATATATATATATATATATATATATATATATATATATACATATATATATATATATATATATATATATATATATATATATATATGTATATATATATATATATATATATATATATATATATTTATATATATATATATATATATATATATATATATGTATATATTTATATATATATATATATACATATATATATATATATATATATATATATATATATATATATATATATATATATATATATATATATATATATATATATATATAGCGAGGTACCACCTCTATAACCGGACTGGGGACCCTCATCCTCAGAAAAGACAATAAACGTACCTCAGGGAAAACTCAAGGTTCTCCCCGAAGCTGTTTGAAAATTTTCTTCTCCTACCACCCCTACATTTTATATTCTATGGGAAATTTTATTAATAGAATAAATTTACAGAAAACACAACAATGAATACATTGGTACAATAAATCAAAGATTATGAATGTCCTCAAGCTCCTCCTAAGCCGGATGCGAGCCAAGTATGCAGCAATCATTT
>NC_091311.1:32128715-32151215 GCF_038502225.1 Cherax quadricarinatus | reverse complement strand
TCTCCATATACTCTTCCCTCCTTGCATAATTCTACTTTGTAAAAACTTCTCATATGCTAACTTTTTCTCCCTTACTACTCTCTTTACATCATCATTCCACCAATCGCTCCTCTTCCCTCCCGCACCCACTTTCCTGTAACCACAAACTTCTGCTGAACACTCTAACATTACATTTTTAAACCTACCCCATACCTCTTCGACCCCATTGCCTATGCTCTCATTAGCCCATCTATCCTCCAATAGCTGTTTATATCTTACCCTAACTGCCTCCTCTTTTAGTTTATAAACCTTCACCTCTCTCTTCCCTGATGCTTCTATTCTCCTTGTATCCCATCTACCTTTTACTCTCAGTGTAGCTACAACTAGAAAGTGATCTGATATATCTGTGGCCCCTCTATAAACATGTACATCCTAAAGTCTACTCAACAGTCTTTTATCTACCAATACATAATCCAACAAACTTCTGTCATTTCGCCCTACATCATATATTGTATACTTATTTATCCTCTTTTTCTTAAAATATGTATTACCTATAACTAAACCCCTTATCATTTACACATTATCATTTACACCTGGCACCCCAAACTTACCTACCACACCCTCTCTAAAAGTTTCTCCTACTTTACTATATATATATGTATATATATATATATATATATATATATATATATATATATATATATATATATATATATATATATATATATATATATATATATATATATATATATATATATATAGTTTATGTTAATGTAAAAATTAATAATTTTGTACCTAAAGAACCTTAGAAAACTTACCTAACCTTATTATAACAAGCGCAACTTCATTTAGCCTATTCCAACTAAATATATTTTAGATAAGTTTACAATAATTTAATAAACGAAGACAATGTAATATAATTTTTTCCGTGAATGATAATGAAATGATAATATGAGAAATTACGAAAACGCTTGAAATTTCACGATGTTAAGCATTAGATAAAGTTGGTCTGTATATTTCGACCACCAACTGAAGTCCTCTTCAGCAGATCTTCTGAAGAGGACTCCAGTTTGTGGTCGCAATGTACAGAACATCTGTCTTCTGTGTTACTATATTCATGTGGGCTACTGCTTCACATATATATATATATATATATATATATATATATATATATATATATATATATATATATATATATATATATATATATATATATATATATATATATATATATATATATATATATATATATATATATATATATATATATATATATATATATATATATATATATATATATATATATATATATATATCTTTAAGAGAATAAGAAATTTTTTTAGAAAAGACTCCATAAAAGGAAAAATAAAAAAATATCTTTAACCGCATAAGAGAATTCTTTAGAAAGGACTTAATTTTTAATGAGTTCTTGCTAACTGACCAATATTACCTATATTGCTTATATTACCTATATTGGTAGACAGCAACCACCCAGGGAGGTACTACCGTCCTGCCAAGTGAAAGTAAAACAAAAGCCTGTAATCCTTTTACATGATGGTAGGATTGCTGGTGTTTTTTTTTTTTTTTTGTCTGTCTCATAAATATGCAAGATTACAGGTATGTCTTGCTACTTCTACTTACAGAGATCCTTTACTGCACGTATAACTTCTGTCAAGCACCTTAAATACTGGGAGAATTGCCAATAAACCCCTGGCAGCCTTCAAGAGAGAGCTGGACATATACCTAAAGTCAGTGCCGGATCAGCCGGGCTGTGGCTCGTACGTTGGACTGCGTGCGGCCAGCAGTAACAGCCTAGTTGATCAGGCCCTGATCCATCGGGAGGCCTGGTCATGGACCGGGCCGCGGGGGCGTTGATCCCCGGAATAACCTCCAGGTAATCCAGGTAACCAGGTACACTTAGGTCACACTACACATACATGTACACGTTTATTTATACACACTCATCTGAGTTTTCTTTGATTTTATGTTAATAGTTCTTGGTCTTATTACTTTTCCTTTTACATCCATGGGGAAGTGGAATAAGAATCTTTCCTCCGTAAGCCATGCGTGTTGTAAAAGTCAACTAAAATGCCAGGAGCAATGGGCTAGTAGCCCCTTTTCCTGTAAAGATTACTAAAAAGAATAAGAAGAAGAAAATTGTCAAAGTGGGAAGTCTGAATGTGCGTGGATGTTGTGCAAATGATAAGAAAGAGATGATTGTGGATGTTATGAATGAGAAGAAACTGGATGTCCTGGCTTTAAGTGAAACAAAGCTGAAGGGGGTGGGAGAGTTTCAGTGGAGAGGAATAAATGGTCAGGTCAGGGGTTTCAAATAGTTAGAGCTAAAGGAGGAGTAGCAATAATATTGAAGGATAAGATATGGCAGGAAGAGAGGGACTATAAATGTATTAATTCAAGGATTATGTGGAGTAAAATAAAGGTTGGATGTGAAAAGTGGGTTTTAGTAAGTGTATATGCACCTGGAGAAGAGAGAAGTGTAGAGGAGAGAGAGAGATTTTGGGAAATGTTGAGTGAATGCATGGGGAGTTTTGAACCAAGTGTGACAGTACTTGTGGTTGGGGATTTCAATGCTAAAGTGGGTAAAAATGTTGTGGAGGGAGTAGTAGGTAAATTTGGGGTGCCAGGGGTAAATGTAAATGGGAAGCCTTTAATTGAGCTATGTGTAGAAAGAGATTTCGTAATAATAATACATATTTTATGAAAAAGAGGATAAATAAATATACAAGGTATGATGTAGCACATAATGAAAGTAGTCTGTTAGATTATGTATTGGTGGATAAAAGGTTAATGGGTAGGCTCCAGGATGTACATGTTTATAGAGGGGCAGCTGATATATCGGATCATTATTTAGTTATAGCTACAGTTAGAGTAAGAGGTAGATGGGACGAGAGGAAGGTGGCAACAACAAGTAGGAGGGAAGTGAAAGTGTATAAACTAAGGGAGGAGGAAGTTCGGGTGAGATTTAAGCGACTATTGGCAGAAAGGTGGGCTAGTGCAAAGATGAGTAGAGGGGGGTTGAAAAGGGTTGGGTGAGTTTTAAAAATGCAGTATTAGAATGTGGGGCAGAAGTTTGTGGTTATAGGAGGGTGGGGGCAGGAGGAAAGAGGAGTGATTGGTGGAATGATGAAGTAAAGGGTGTGATAAAAGAGAAAAAGTTAGCTTATGAGAGGTTTTTACAAAGCAAAAGTGTTATAAGAAGAGCAGAGTATATGGAGAGTAAAAGAAAGGTGAAGAGAGTGGTGAGAGAGTGCAAAAGGAGAGCAGATGATAGAGTGGGAGAGGCACTGTCAAGAAATTTTAATGAAAATAAGAAAAAATTTTGGAGTGAGTTAAACAAGTTAAGAAAGCTTAGGGAACGTATGGATTTGTCAGTTAAAAACAGAGTAGGGGAGCTAGTAGATGGGGAGAGGGAGGTATTAGGTAGATGGCAAGAATATTTTGAGAAACTTTTAAATGTTGAGGAAGAAAGGGAGGTGGTAATTTCATGCACTTGCAAGGGAGGTATACCATCTTTTAGGAGTGAAGAAGAGCAGAATGTAAGTGTGGGGGAGGTACATGAGGCATTACGTAGAATGAAAGGGGGTAAAGCAGCTGGAACTGATGGGATCATGACAGAAATGTTAAAAGCACGGGGGGGGGGATATAGTGTTGGAGTGGTCGGTACTTTTGTTTAATAAATGTATGAAAGAGGGGAAGGTACCTAGGGATTGGCAGAGAGCATGTATAGTCCCTTTATATAAAGGGAAGGGGGACAAAAGAGATTGTAAAAATTATAGAGGAATAAGTTTATTGAGTATACCAGGAAAAGTGTACGGTAGGGTTATTATTGAAAGAATTAGAGGTAAGACAGAATGTAGGATTGCGGATGATCAAGAAGGTTTCAGAGTGGGTAGGGGATGTGTAGATCAAGTGTTTACATTGAAGCATATATGTGAACAGTATTTAGATAAAGGTAGGGAAGTTTTTATTCCATTTATGGATTTAGAAAAGGCATATGATAGAGTGGATAGGGGAGCAATGTGGCATATGTTGCAAGTGTATGGAATAGGTGGTAAGTTATTAAATGCTGTAAAGAGTTTTTATGAGGATAGTGAGGCTCAGGTTAGGGTGTGTAGAAGAGAGGGGGACTACTTCCCGGTAAAAGTAGGTCTTAGACAGGGATGTGTAATGTCACCATGGTTGTTTAATATATTTATAGATGGGGTTGTAAAAGAAGTAAATGCTAGGGTGTTCGGGAGAGGGGTGGGATTAAATTATGGGGAATCAAATACAAAATGGGAATTGACACAGTTACTTTTTGCTGATGATACTGTGCTTATGGGAGATTCTAAAGAAAAATTGCAAAGGTTAGTGGATGAGTTTGGGAGTGTGTGTAAAGGTAGAAAGTTGAAAGTGAACATAGAAAAGAGTAAGGTGATGAGGGTATCAAATGATTTAGATGAAGAAAAATTGGATATCAAATTGGGGAGGAGGAGTATGGAAGAAGTGAATGTTTTCAGATACTTGGGAGTTGACGTGTCAGTGGATGGATTTATGAAGGATGAGGTTAATCATAGAATTGATGAAGGAAAAAAGGTGAGTGGTGCATTGAGGTATATGTGGAGTCAAAAAATGTTATCTATGGAGGCAAAGAAGGGAATGTATGAAAGTATAGTAGTACCAACACTCTTATATGGGTGTGAAGCTTGGGTGGTAAATGCAGCAGCGAGGAGGCGGTTGGAGGCAGTGGAGATGTCCTGTCTAAGGGCAATGTGTGGTGTAAATATTATGCAGAAAATTCGGAGTGTGGAAATTAGGAGAAGGTGTGGAGCTAATAAAAGTATTAGTCAGAGGGCTGAAGAGGGGTTGTTGAGGTGGTTTGGTCATTTAGAGAGAATGGATCAAAGTGGAATGACATGGAGAGCATTTAAATCTGTAGGAGAAGGAAGGCGGGGTAGGGGTCATCCTCGAAAAGGTTGGAAGGAAGGGGTGAGGGAGGTTTTGTGGGCGAGTGGCTTGGACTTCCTGCAGGCGTGCATGAGCGTGTTCGATAGGAGTGAATGGAGACGAATGGTATTTGGGACCTGACGATCTGTTGGAGTGTGAGCAGGGTAATATTTAGTGAAGGGATTCAGGGAAACCGGTTAATTTTATATAGCCGGACTTGAGTCCTGGAAATGGGAAGTACAATGCGTGCACTCTGAAGGAGGGGTTTTTGGAATATTAGCAGTTTGGAGGGATATGTTGTGTATCTTTATACATATATGCTTCTAAACTGTTGTGTTCTGAGCACCTCTGCAAAAAACAGTGATTATGTGTGAGTGAGGTGAAAGTGTTGAATGATGATGAAAGTATTTTCTTTTTGGGGATTTTCTTTCTTTTTGGGTCACCCTGCCTCGGTGGGAGACGGCCGACTTGTTGGGAATAAATATATATATATATATATATATATATATATATATATATATATATATATATATATATATATATATATATATATATATATATATATATATATATACATGTATATATATATATATATATATATATATATATATATATATATATATATATATATATATATATATATATATATATATATGTGTGTGTGTGTGTGTGTGTGCAATGAAATCACGAAACAAGTGATTTTAAATCATTTACCAAACTGCGGCAGGCCAGGACTCGACCCTACGAACCTTATACCGCCTCCAGAGACAGCAGAATGTGCGTGATTCTTGTAGGATAGCTGGCTCAAGTGGTAAGGCGATGTGTACTACATTGTGCTGTCTCTGGAGGCGGTATAAGGTTCGTATGGTCGAGTCTTGGCCTACCGCAGTTTGGTAAATGATATATATATATATATATATATATATATATATATATATATATATATATATATATATATATATATATATATATATATATATATATATATATATATATATATATGTCCTCTTCAGATCTGCTGAAGAGGACTTCAGTTGGTTGTCGAAATATACAGACCAACTTTATCTAATGCTTAACATCGTGAAATTTCAAGCGTTTTCGTAATTTCTCACATCATCATTTCTCCAAAAGCTTTCATAATTTCTCACACTTACCATATATGTATAAATTAAGCGAAACACGTAAATCAGGTAATCCAGCCAGACTCATAATTAGCTCCACTGGCTCAGTTGCCTACAAATTATCCAAAAGTTATTAGATATACTGAGCCCAGTTATTGGCAAAGTTTCTAACTTTAATATTAAGAATAATATTGTTTTGGCTGGTAAATTAAGCATCATGACTGATTTAAATAATTACAGTATGGTTATTTTTGATGTCAACTGACTGGCCTCTGAAAATCGACATGAACCATATGACAGAAGAGGAGAAGGGGGAGGTGAGCTGTATACTGAGGCGTCTGTGGAGACAAAGAACTTCATCTGTGGAAGCAATAAGGGGAAAGTACCGCTAAACAATGGGTGGAGCGTAGCTCACAGGGAGAAAAATTGACTCACAATCGCATTATTCGGATTTGATTACCTGGCGCGAAAAAAAAAAATATTTCGGTAAGTTTCCGTACTTCCCAGCTGCCTCTTCCCACATGGCAATTAAAACAAGTACCTGTGTGTTAGGTGACTGTATTGGATCGCATCGAAGGAAAAATATACTGGAAACTCCTGTGCTGCTGGAATATTATGTCCTATGTAGAGAAACACTCGGGTTCTATTTAAGAAAACTCCAGCTAGATGTATTCAAGTGTTGAGCGAAATGTTCCTGAATACCAAATAATGTTTAAATAGTGAGCAGAGGCTCGTGTCAGGATTTCTTGAACCCAGACAAAGAAACTACCACTAACATGTCCCTGACTCCTAAATGACTCTACGTCTCTTGTGCTATTTTCACAGTTGTTATCATCCGAAATATGATTATATAAATCAACTTTGATCATGTTAGAATTATATGATCTCATTCTTATACATGAGCGTCTGAATTTTTGTATCAGTTCCTGAAATCGAAACATTATTATGCCACACTTCCTGCAGAACCACAAAATTGAACCTGTGGTTTTCCTGTTGATGGTTCCGAGGATCATCGCCCCAGCAGTCCGGTTCGTCATCAAACTTCCCTGTTTTCGACCTGAATGTGTATATCAGCATATGCATCTTATTGACAATGATTTCAAGTCCACGCTTTAAGAGTGACCTATCTTCTGAAAATAAGATTTGCGAACTCTTATGTATATTAAGGCACTGGTAATTACTACCCAATTGTAGCTATATAAATGTTCTGAATATCTGCTCCAGTTCTGTCCTATAATCATTAATAGTGCCGAGGTAATACACCATTATATGTGATGGTAGTAATCATGCAAACAAACTACCATGGATTTCTAGTGAAGCTACACTGGACAGTTTTTAAAATGGACCAGATAAATATATGCTGGAAATAAATGTGTGTGGGAGAGACCTGCCTAGTATACCCCAGTAAACCCACTGCATCTCTCTTCTGCTCGTTTCTTGAAGAAGACCCTTGTCGCTGGCTAAGCCTTTACTGGGACATCTTTTTGTTCTAAAGAGAACTTTTGAAGTCATGGAAATAAGTCACTTTGTCTGACTTTATTTTTGTTATCCTAGATTCTCTACAAATATGTCGCTATGGTAATTAAAAAAAAAATCCCTGTTGGTGGACAGTCGTGGTTACATGGCAAAGAACTCTTTTCTGCACAGGCACAGTAGAAAGCAGGTACGGCACAGGGAAATATGAAATATAATCCTGGAATATGATAACAGCAAGCAGAGGGAAACTGGTGAGCAAGCACTTAAGACATTTCTTGGGAAAAGTGTTTGTCCTGAGACCTTCTTTACTCCTGTTACATGAGCAAACAAGGAAAGGTTTATCAAGTTATAACTTGAACAAGCTTTTCTTCGGTGAAACGTTGCTTTAATAAAGCCTCACACTGTTTCATGCAGCCTTCACCCACTTTTCTGCCTCTTCCACGCACCAAAGTCGTCGTTGTAGTCTACTACAATCAGTTTGCGTAACTGATAAATGCGTTTTATATTGATTCTGTAGTCAAACTGGAACTTAACCCACAAGTCAATAACTCACTAATCAATACATTTCACTTCATTATTAGCTGTCATCTAATATTAATGTTATTTACTCCTACGAACATCTCAAGGCAACAATAACAACGCTGTGGGTATTGTTTACATGCTACCACCAAGACAAGTGTTCTATCTTTATTTTTGAGGATTAATAATCAGTAATCAGTCAATTTACGGGGACATTTAGGTAAAGCTGATGTATGGATATCTTAAGTGTGTGAGGTCGTGTAGAAGATGACGTTCTTAGGATTTTTATTTATATTTTTACCCTATGGGTGAATTTATTGTGATCAAATATTGGCAAACTGCTGACGATACTAGCCTCGTCATAATATATCTCACTATATAGGTATTAATGCCTTTAAATTACAGTATCCGTTGCTACAGGCATCACTACCTTCACAGTTATTCTTATCTAACTGCAACAAGTTCTGGATATTCTGTAATATTCATTGTCATATAACTAGTTCATGTGCATGGTGGGTCAGTCAGCTGGTTCAGTAAATTTCGGTCAATTAGCTGGTTTAGAATGCAGAGTTGGCCAGTCAGCTGGTACAGTATGCATGGTACTTGATAAATTAGACACATGTGCAACTCTTGGGTATCTTTATTGAGGAAACGTTTCGCCACACAGTGGCTTCATCAGTCCATACAAAGGAGAATCTTGAAGAACAGGAGGAGAATGAGGTAATCAGTCCCTCAACCTTGAGTCGATGTGGTCAGTCCATCAATCTTGAATAGAATACGGCATACGTATTCTCCTCCTGTTCTTCAAGATTCTCCTTTGTATGGACTGATGAAGCCACTGTGTGGAGAAACGTTTCCTCAATAAAGATACCCAAGAGTTGCACATGTGTCTAATTTATCAAGATGTCGGTTCTCTGAACCATTCATCTACAACATGCATGGTACTTCAGTCAGCTGGTTACGCACGCACAACGGTAGACTAACTAGTTTGTCACCTGGCATCAGTCGTACCAGATGGTTTCGCTCACAAATCTACACCTCATTCATTTTTGGCAATTGAAGTTCGTTTCTTAAATGGAGAAAATTTTTGAGGTTAAACTTTACCCATAAGTTGTCAAAAAGTAAAATGAAGAGAAATAGGAAGAATAATTGCATTACGACTGTGTCCATGAATTCAGTCTCACTCATACACGAAGCAGCAGCAATTATATATCCAGCTGGTGGCAATTACCGCCGCCAATCACTCCAGGCTTGTTCGCTAATGTTAGTCAATAAAGGACGTCTAAAGGTTTATGCTGCACATTAATCACTGATCCACACAGGGGAGAGGTCATCCGTGCCTGCCAGTCTGGTGAGAGGAGTCACGATCACGAAAGAGGAATTACAGTCACATGAATCACAATCACATGAGAGGAATCACAACCATGTGAAAGGTATTACAGATTTAAGTCGTAAATCTGAGTGGTAATTAACTTTGTCTCTGAGCTAACAAATGTCTTAGGTAACGTAACACGTATTCTCTCCTTGTATATAAAAATGCAAGTGACGAGCTAGGACGTTTATTATGGAAAAAATCGCTCACTGGGATCTTTGTCAATGCAATACAGAGAAAAACAGAGCACAGAATATAAAGGAGAGACAAGTCATGTACAGGATATAGTTATAATTATATCCATAATTTTGAAAGGGGTTGACCAGTAAGTCAGCGGAAGGCCTCAGTCAGATGGCGAAAAGTTCCAGCTGTAGGTTATCATATAACTAAGACCAGCGTCAGGAAACACTGCAGAGTGCATTGGTTGTCATGGGTGGGGAGAGATGCCAGAGCAGTAGGAATTATCCGGGGTCCAGACGGGTCACTAGCTGGTCCACTGGTTGGTCCACTGGCTGGTCCACTAGCTGGTTCACTGGCTGGTTCACTTGGTGTGTCACTATCTGTGTCATTAAGTCACTGGGTGGGTAGTTAGATGGATGAGTCACAACTTGGATCATAAGGATCAACAATATCTAAAATTTTAAGTCATTATCTAGAATAATATTCCTACCTACCTACCTAGAAGGCATTCCGGGGATCAACGCCCCCGCGGCCCGGTTCACGACCAGGCCTCCTGGTGGATCAGAGCCTGATCAACGAAGCTGTTACTGCTGACCGCACGTAGTTCAACGTACGAACCACAGACCGGCTGATCCGGCACTGACTTTAGGTATCTATCCAGCTCCCTCATGAGGACAACCAGGAGCCTATTGGTAATTTCCCTTATGGTTGGTGGGAGGCTGTTGAACAGTCTTGGGCCCGGACACTTATTGTCTTGTCTTTACTCGCTCTCCCAAACAGTATAAAAAAACACACACACATCTTAAGAGGTAATATTTTGTTTTATTGGGTGGACTGAGATGCCAGTGGAAGGCCTCGGTCAGTGACCGAGAACTTCACTGAGCAGGTCATCAAATGAATAAAGTCTAGGGAAAATTTCACAATTTCTCTGATAAAGGAAATACTTTCCTCCCAAACAGTAATCTCCTCATTGATACTTCATAACAATAACATAACATAATCCCTCGTCTCCCCTCCCTATACAGAGGGGATTATAGACACAATGGTACTCAAGTGAAACGAGGGGACGCTGGATCTGGTGTAATGTCTTCTGAGTTCAGAATTCTCACTACTCATAATAGAAACCCTTGTTTTCAGAGCAAGAGTCACATGCCTCGTATGAAGTTGAGGTCAGTCTTATATACACTGACTATATAAAGATAAAATTATCTTTGGAGGAGAACGGGTAACCACCCTGGTGATTGAGGAAGCGTGACAGTGAAATTCTGACGTTCATATTTTAGTGTTACAGTCGCTTACCGAGGGTCTTTGATCATGATAAAATACCGACATTTGTTGAAATGGATGAGCTGGGGTACAAGACTGAGTGTGGAACACATGGTACATGCTTGTACTGATATTTATTAAGAGAAATCTTTCACTCGTTCCTGGATGCATTAATAAATCTATTTAAAATTATAAAACAAACAAACAACACTGTCTGCTTATACCATAACCGCGACGACGACGACGACGACGACGACGACGACGACGACGACCACCACCACCACCACCACCACTACCACCACCACCACTCCCACCACCACTACCACCACCACCACTCCCACCACCACTACCACCACCACTACCACCACCACCACTACCACCACCACTACCACCACCACCACTACCACTACCACCACCACTGCCACCACCACTACTACCACCACCACTACCACCACCACCACTACCACTACCACCACCACTGCCACCACCACCACTACCACCACCACTACCACCACCACCACTACCACCACCACTGCCACCACCACCACTACCACCACCACTACCACCACCACCACTACCACCACCACTACCACCACCACCACTACCACTACCACCACCACCACCACCACTACACACCACCACTACCACCACCACCACTACCACTACTACCACCACTGCCACCACCACTACTACCACCACTACCACCACCACACTACCACGGTACCATCATAACTCACCGTCTTGTGAGTACATACCATTGGCTCTTTCATTATCCCTACATGAGTTATTACCCAATAAATGTCACTGCCACCTCCCACACGCATACATTATACATATATCTAACTTAATCTACCACTTCCCCACCTCTCTTATGGGGCCACTCTCTCCTCCCCATCAGTTTTATGGGGCCACCACACCTTCATCACTTCCCTTATGGGACCACCATGCGTCCCCATCCCCCCTCCTATCCAACACCTCGACTACCTCAATGACGTACCCATCCTGTGTGATGGACAATGACATCAAAACATGCCTAAGTTATTCCAACCACGTAAGTTATTCCAACCAAGTTATTCCAATCACGTAACCACTAAACAGAATAGGAAAGCAGCACACTGCGAGTGTACCTACCAAGTAACTCACATAAAGTAGGGTAGCAGCACACTTCAAATGGACCTACAAACAAAATATCAATGTTTCATGCCGAAGACCCAAACATGTCCCACCGTTCGAAAACGACTGACCCCTTTTGTATTACAAGGCCTTTATAATCATGGAAAGGTCAGTGTCTTACCTTATGAACATTCGGACCTACCTAGTGCCTGTCAGTAAGTCGTTAGTCACACTAGTCGTTATCCAGGCTCTAACCTCCATTGTAAACCAGATGTGTCTATTGTTAAGTAGGTCAGTGGCAGGTGAAGGTCGCAGACGATCGATAGACTGGAATGTATACAAGGTGCTGATTCATATCTGCATCGCTGTGTAGGTCAACAGTATCTAAATGGGGCATTGTCTACGATAGTAATGAAAAAAAAAACAAATCTTGTAGAACAAGATTCCATTAACACAACGTTTCCCTTTTGATGAAGTTCGACAGGGCGAAACGTTGTCCCAATAAGAGCTAGTACTAAAGCTTGTGTCTTACGTCCACAAATAATATCGCAATGTATGTGTAGTATTGGGGACAAAACCTACGTCCTTCCTTATGCAATTTCACCTGTATACCGACGCAGCTGTAGGGCGCAGATCCCTGCAACTTTGTCGGTGAAGTAGTGAGTGAACTTGCTATTACAGAGACGGTGGTTCATTCCCTAGTACGCCTTTACGCCTCACACAACTGATTTCGTTCACAATATGATGAATGGTCAAAATAAAAGATACTAAAAAATGTGAGATACTGCAGATATTTTTCCATTTTCTTCATACAGAACAAAAAAAATAGATTAGCTGCCTGATATTTTGTTGAAAAGAAAATATATTTCTTTTCTGTCCGAGTAGCAGTTTTTCCCCTCTGTACAAGTAGCAGTTTTTCCCCTCTGTACAAGTAGCAGTTGTTCCCCTCTGTACATGTAGCAGTTGTTCCTCTCTGTATAAGTAGCAGCTAGCCAACGTTGTCCATCACTTTCAGGAAAGCGAAGACATCCCTGGTACAGGAAGTCCCATTACTGGTCTTCAAGGGAAGTCATTACCAGGGCAACAGAAGCTCTGGGTCACTATAAATAATCTCCAGAGAGATTGCCAGAGATATTTACAATTATGGTTTCTGGAGCAATGAGAGAGAGAGGGAGGAGAGAGAGAGAGAGAAACAGAGAGAGAGAGAGAGAGAGAGAGAGAGAGAGAGAGAGAGAGAGAGAGAGAGAGAGAGCGAGAGCGAGAAAGAGAGCATAAATATGCTGCAAACAAGAGAAAATGTGTGTTATCGAGTTTCAGTGTGTGGGCGTGGAGTGGGGTAGAATACCTCTGTCAGACACTGTGAACACCACCCAAATCTTCGCCTCACACCTGTTGACTGCATGGTAGAGCGGGCGGCCGTGTAGGTTATATAGTGTATACTGTATACACCGCGATATATATATATATATATATATATATATATATATATATATATATATATATATATATATATATAGATATATATATATATATATATATATATATATATAAAGGCGGGGTGGCCCAAAAGGAAAAACGAATGTTTCTCCTTTTACATTTAGTAATATTTATAGGAGAAGGGGTTACTAGCCCCTTGCTCCTTGCATTGTAGTCGCCTCTTACGACACGCATGGTTTACAGAGGAAGAATTTCTGTTCCACGTCCCCATGGAGATAAGTGGAAATAAACAAAAACAAGAACTAGTAAGAAAAATAGAAGAAAACCCAGAAGGGTGTGTATATATATATGCCTGTACCTGCATGTGTAGTGTGACCCAAATGTAAGTAGAAGTAGCAAGACGTACCTGAAATCTTGCATGTTTATAAGACAGAAAAAAAGACACCAGCAATCCTACCATCATGTTAAACAATTACAGGCTTTCGTTTACAGTCACTTGGCAGGACGATATGTACATTGAGATATACACCTCTAATTGTATATACAATGACAGATTTTCGAAATATTGTAAATAAACAGAAGTACACCTCACAAGCATACTCTTATCGGTAAGATTCGTCCTCAATGTTTATCTGAAGTTTTAGGTTGGTTTCATTAAGTCTACATGTTACCTGTATACCACCAGCCAAGCATACTTAATCCCCCAACCCGAAAAAAATACAGCTTTCTCATTGTATTCACCATGTTATAGTAGATTACTTAAAATGTAAGCAAAATATCAAAGTTTGGTTGGTTTATTATTTTTAAAACTACATGAAGGTCATTCATGTTTCATGACACTTGTACACCACTAGTCAAGGACGGTTCATAACCTGATATAAAGAGTTTGCAATCACGTCACTTTTCACATGACATTACACTTGTTAGCCACATTGGCCTCACGCTACGTGAACTAATATTGACTAAATAAAGTATGGGATAAACTCACTCCGACACTCTTGAGTGTGTGTGATAAATCATGCTTTCGAATACCCTATCAAGCACCTTCTTTAAAATTAAATAAGGTTTTGTCTTCTTCAGGGCCGTCGAACACTGACGTAGAGATGATGAGGCCTTTATTAAAATGAAAAGTCTAGTAGAGTATAGCCTCCTTGTGACAAATTCGTTCACTGTGCAAGTCAGGTCCGTCCATCCGGTGTACCTGCCCACACACACACATGGTCAGCCTGAGTATCTGTTAACATCTAAACAAGTGGGATTACGGTTGTTTTCATTCGGTGCCGATCGAATGATTTCTGAGTTTTTGCGGAAGGATAAATTTAAATTTTCTGTGCATTTCTCTTGCTATTGTTTTTCTTACTTGCAGACTCGATACTATCAAGTGACATTTATTATTATTATTATTATCATTATTATTATTATTATTATTATTATTATTATTATTATTATTATTATTATTATTATTATTATTATTATTATTATTATTATTATTTAGTAGTACGTATAATATTTTATGTTAATGTACATATGCTGTAACTACGCTTACTCTCTTTATTATGGTTAGGCATTGTAACTAGGCAAGTTTAGATAGTACGTATTATCTACGTATATTTAAGGCCTCGTAGAACAGTCAACTGATGCTGTAAAGATTTCTAGATTGTCACATTTGATTAAGATAACAAGTTAGGAACCGCACTGTGTTAGTAACACAAGATAACAATTGTTCTGGGAGGCATCACCATTGCATGTGTTAAGTGCCTTGAAAAATCGCTGAAAATCAGCGATTTTTCAAGGGTTATAACCTTGTCTAACAAAGCTTCGCTGTTGTTTTATGGTGAATAAGTAATAATGATGAGTCCTGATGAGTGTTTCCTCTGATAATATAGCAGATATTACAATTATTATTGACAGGATTAAAACAGTAGTTGGTGGTAAAAGAAAATGATGATACTGATGTACTTAATTATTCACTGGTGACTGCATACGAGAGGCTACCTACCTGGAGTCTACCTAGAGAGCATTCCTGGGATCAACGCCCCCCGCGGCCCGGTCCATGACCAGGAGTCCCGGTGGATCAGGGCCTGATTAACTAGGCTGTTACTGCAGTCCAATATAGGAACCTGACTTTAGGTCTTAATAAAAAAAAATCTTAATGAATTTGCAATGGCGAGAAACGACTTTCCTAGATAAGAAACCATAAGTTTAGATATACAAACCATGTAAAAGTTCATATTAGAATCGAAGCTGTTGCTAATAACGACATATGTCTATTTTCGTGACGATAATCTTGGATATCTGGGAGATCACGAAAAATAAGGTGCTCTGGTATCATTCATGGGATCCTGTATCTGGGACCCCTAGGGATAATAAATTTTCGGGAAAAATGGACTGCCAACAGTTCCATGTTCACCAGAAAATAGATAATGTAGCTGGTGTAGTGAATTGGTGTAAATGTCCCACGAATAACTGCAGGTTGATTTGTCAGCGTTAAAGTTTGTCAACTACGTGAGGGTCAGTAAAGCTCTAAGACACCTGTACACCACAAGTCAGAGATACGTTAAGGACTCTCCATCTGTACCATCTATCTGTACCATCCATCTGTACCATCCATCTGTACCATCCATCTGTATCGCCCATCTGTACCATCCATCTGTACCATTCATCTGTACCATCCATCTGTACCGCCCATCTGTACCATCCATCTGTACCATCCATCTGCACCATCCATCTATACCATCCATCTTTACCTTCCATCTGTACCATCCATCTGTACCATCCATCTGTACCTTCCATCTGTACCATCTATCTTTACCTTCCATCTGTACCATCCATCTGTACCATCCATCTGTACCATCCATCTGTACCTTCCATCTGTACCATCCATCTGTACTATCCATCTGTACCATCTATCTTTACCTTCCATCTGTACCATCTATCTTTACCTTCCATCTGTACCATCCATCTGTACCATCCATCTGTACTATCCATCTGTACCATCTATCTTTACCTTCCATCTGTACCATCCATCTGTACCTTCCATCTGTACCATCCATCTGTACCATCCATCTGTACCTTCCATCTGTACCATCCATCTGTACTATCCATCTGTACCATCTATCTTTACCTTCCATCTGTACCATCTATCTTTACCTTCCATCTGTACCATCCATCTGTACCATCCATCTGTACTATCCATCTGTACCATCTATCTTTACCTTCCATCTGTACCATCCATCTGTACCATCCATCTGTACCATCCATCTGTACTATCCATCTGTACCATCTATCTTTACCTTCCATCTGTACCATCCATCTGTACCATCCATCTGTACTATCCATCTGTACCATCTATCTTTACCTTCCATCTGTACCATCTATCTTTACCTTCCATCTGTACCATCCATCTGTACCATCCATCTGTACCTTCCATCTGTACCATCTATCTTTACCTTCCATCTGTACCATCCATCTGTACCATCCATCTGTACTATCCATCTGTACCATCCATCTGTACCATCCATCTGTACCATCCATCTGTACCATCCATCTGTACCTTCCATCTGTACCATCTATCTTTACCTTCCATCTGTACCATCCATCTGTACCATCCATCTGTACCATCCATCTGTACCATCCATCTGTACCATCCATCTGTATCATCCATCTGTACCATCCATCTGTACCATCCATCTGTACCATCCATCTGTACCATCCATCTGTACCATCCATCTGTACCATCCACCTGTACCATCCATCTGTACCATCCATCTTTACCTTCCATCTGTACCATCCATCTTTACCTTCCATCTGTACCATCCATCTGTACCATCCATCTGTACCATCCATCTGCACCATCCATCTGTACCATCCATCTGTACCATCCATCTGTACTATCCATCTGTACCATCGATCTGTACCATCCATCTGTACTATCCATCTGTACCATCCATCTTTACCATCCATCTGTACCATCCATCTGTACCATCCATCTGTACCATCCATCTGTACCATCCATCTGTACCATCCATCTGTACCTTCCATCTGTACCATCCATCTGTACCATCCATCTGTACCATCCATCTGTACCATCCATCTGTACCATCCATCTGTACCATCCATCTGTACCATCCATCTGTACCATCCATCTGTACCATCCATCTGTACCATCCATCTGTACCATCCATCTGTACCATCCATCTGTACCATCCATCTGTACCATCCATCTGTACCTTCCATCTGTACCATCCATCTGTACCATCCATCTGTACCATCCATCTGTACCATCCATCTGTACCTTCCATCTGTACCATCCATCTGTACCATCCATCTGTACCATCCATCTGTACCATCCATCTGTACCATCCATCTGTACCATCCATCTGTACCATCCATCTGTACCTTCTGTACATCCATCTGTACGATCCATCTGTACCATCCATCTGTACCATCTGTACCTTCCATCTGTACCTTCCATCTGTACCATCCATCTGTACCATCCATCTGTACCATCCATATGTACCATCCATCTGTACCATCCATCTGTACCATCCATATGTACCATCCATCTGTACCATCCATCTGTACCATCCATCTGTACCATCCATCTGTACCATCCATCTGTACCATCCATCTGTACCATCCATCTGTACCATCCATCTGTACCATCCATCTGTACCATCCATCTGTACCATCCATCTGTACCATCCATCTGTACCATCCATATGTACCATCCATCTGTACCATCTATCTGTACCATCCATCTGTACCATCCATCTGTACCATCCATATGTACCATCCATCTGTACCATCCATATGTACCATCCATATGTACCATCCATCTGTACCATCCATCTGTACCATCCATCTGTACCATCCATCTGTACCATCCATCTGTACCATCCATATGTACCATCCATCTGTACCATCCATATGTACCATCCATATGTACCATCCATCTGTACCATCCATCTGTACCATCCATCTGTACCATCCATCTGTACCATCCATCTGCACCATCCATCTGTACCTTCCATCTGTACCATCCATCTGTACCATCCATCTGTACCATCCATCTGTACCATCCATATGTACCATCCATCTGTACCATCCATCTGTACCATCCATCTGTACCATCCATCTGTACCATCCATCTGTACCATCCATCTGCATCCATCTGTACCTTCCATCTGTACCATCCATCTGTACCATCCATCTGTACCATCCATCTGTACCATCCATCTGCACCATCCATCTGTACCATCCATCTGTACCATCCATCTGTACCATCCATCTGTACCTTCCATCTGTACCATCCATCTGTACCATCCATCTGTACCATCCATCTGTACCATCCATCTGTACCATCCATCTGTACCATCCATCTGCACCATCCATCTGTACCTTCCATCTGTACCATCCATCTGTACCATCCATCTGTACCATCCATCTGTACCATCCATCTGCACCATCCATCTGTACCATCCATCTGTACCATCCATCTGTACCATCCATCTGTACCATCCATCTGTACCATCCATCTGTACCATCCATCTGTACCATCCATCTGTACCATCCATCTGTACCATCCATCTGTACCATCCATCTGCACCATCCATCTGTACCTTCCATCTGTACCATCCATCTGTACCATCCATCTGTACCTTCCATCTGCACCATCCATCTGTACCTTCCATCTGTACCATCCATCTGTACCATCCATCTGTACCATCCATCTGTACCATCCATCTGTACCATCCATCTGTACCATCCATATGTACCATCCATCTGTACCATCCATCTGTACCATCCATCTGTACCATCCATCTGTACCATCCATCTGTACCATCCATCTGTACCATCCATCTGTACCATCCATCTGTACCTTCCATCTGTACCATCCATCTGTACCATCCATCTGTACCATCCATCTGTACCATCCATATGTACCATCCATCTGCACCATCCATATGTACCATCCATCTGTACCATCCATATGTACCATCCATCTGTACCATCCATCTGTACCATCCATCTGTACCATCCATCTGTACTATCCATCTGTACCATCCATCTGTACCTTCCATCTGTACCATCCATCTGTACCATCCATCTGTACCATCCATCTGTACCATCCATCTGTACCATCCATCTGTACCATCCATCTGTACCATCCATATGTACCATCCATCTGTACCATCCATCTGTACCATCCATCTGTACCATCCATCTGTACCATCCATCTGTACCATCCATCTGTACCATCCATCTGCACCATCCATCTGTACCATCCATCTGTACCATCCATCTGTACCATCCATCTGTACCATCCATCTGTACCATCCATCTGTACCATCCATCTGTACCATCCATCTGTACCATCCATCTGTACCATCCATCTGTACCATCCATCTGTACCATCCAGCTGCACCATATCTGTACCATCCATCTGTACCATGTACCATCCATCTGTATCATCCATATGTACCATCCATGTACCATCCATATGTACCATCCATCTGTACCATCCATCTGTACCATCCATCTGTACCATCCATCTGTACCATCCATATGTACCATCCATCTGTACCATCCATATGTACCATCCATCTGTACCATCCATATGTACCATCCATCTGTACCATCCATATGTACCATCCATCTGTACCATCCATATGTACCATCCATCTGTACCATCCATCTGTACCATCCATCTGTACCATCCATCTGTACCATCCATATGTACCATCCATCTGTACCATCCATATGTACCATCCATCTGTACCATCCATATGTACCATCCATCTGTACCATCCATATGTACCATCCATCTGTACCATCCATATGTACCATCCATCTGTACCATCCATATGTACCGTATCTGAACAGAGGAAAGTGTTCCTGAAATTTTAGTGCAAAAAAAAATCTAAAGCAAAATTTTATGAATTCTTGATTATATTATATTCTCGGTGCACCGGTAAAACTCTGACAGATCTCGTTCTAATGACCAACGTTTCATAAGAAACTTTTCCCATTTTTTCATGGTAAAAACAGCAGCACGTTGCACCTGCCGGTAGTAGTGAGTCAACAAGTGGAAACAACATGACTCAGAGACACACACACGATCCCGCGATTTCCCTCTTATTGTTTATGAGGAACTTGAAGTGGGGGGGGTGGAATCTTTGTCTGTGGCTAAAAGTACGTTATGGCTTTATCACACCGGAAATAATTAAATATTTTTGTAGTGAATTATAAATAGGTCAGTCACAGACCTCATTAATTTTGTTTTATATTCTTCCTCATGCAATCGTAATTTCTGTATTTTCGTATCTACTGATTTTCTTAGATATTTTGAAGTTAGTATAGTTTGAATTGTTAAATTGTCTCAGTAATATATTTTGCGTCTTTTCCTAGATTTCCTAGATGTGTTTGTTGACTTGTAGGCGTTGAAAAACGTTCTCTTCACTTCCACTTTTGTAAGAGTTTGTTCATTTAGTCATTCTTCGTCTGCCATTCATCTTTGTTTAGGACTAATCATATAGCAAATTTTTGGACTTTTTTTTTTTTTAGGTCCTGAAGGTTTATTCTGGTGAGATGCCCATGCTGGAGCTGCTTACTTTATAATAAGTCAGAGAAACTTAATATACAAACTCTTGAAAGGCCATTCTTAAGTGATTACACTCTCGTACGCTGCTGTGTGTGTGTGTGTGTGTGTGTGTGTGTGTGTGTGTGTGTGTGTGTGTGTGTGTGTGTGTGTGTGTGTGTGTGTGTGTGTGTGTGTGTGTATGTGTGTGTGTGTGTGTGTGTACTCACCTATTTGTACTCACCTATTTGTGGTTGCAGGGGTCGAGTCATAGCTCCTGGCCCCGCCTCTTCACTGATTGCTACTAGGTCCTCTCTCTCCCTGCTCCATGAGCTTTATCATACCTCGCCTTAAAACTATGTATGGTTCCCGCCTCCACTACTTCACTTTCTAGACTATTCCACGACTTGACTACTCTATGACTGAAGAAATACTTCCTAACATCCCTTTGATTCATCTGAGTCTTCAACTTCCAATTGTGACCTCTTGTGTATGTGTCCCATCTCTGGAACATCCTGTCTTTGTCCACCGTGTCTATTCCGCGCAGTATTTTATATGTCGTTATCATGTCTCCCCTGACCCTCCTGGCCTCCAGTGTCGTCAGGCCGATTTCCCTCAACCTTTCTTCGTACGACAATCCCCGTAGCTCTGGGACTAGTCTTGTTGCAAACCTTTGCACTTTCTCTAATTTCTTGACGTGCTTGACTAGGTGTGGATTCCAAACTGGTGCTGCATACTCCAGTATGGGCCTGACGTAAATGGTATACAGTGTCTTGAACGACTCCTTATTGAGGTATCGGAACGCTATCCGTAGGTTTGCCAGGCGCCCGTATGCTGCAGCAGTTATCTGATTTATGTGCGCCTCAGGAGATATGCTCGGTGTTATACTCACCCCCAGATCTTTTTCCTTGAGTGAGGTTTGCAGTCTTTGGCCATCTAAATTATATTGTGTCTGCGGTCTTCTTTGCCCTTCCCCAATCTTCATGACTTTGCATTTGGCAGGGTTAAACTCAAGGAGCCAGTTTCTGGACCAGGCTTGTAGCCTGTCCAGGTCTCTTTGTAGTCCTGCCTGATCCTCATCCGATTTGATTCTTCTCATTAACTTCACATCATCTGCAAACAAGGACACTTCTGAGTCTATCCCTTCCGTTATGTCGTTCACATATACCAAGAACAGCACAGGTCCTAGGACTGACCCCTGTGGAACCCCGCTTGTCACAAGCGCCCACTCTGACACCTCGTCACGTACCATGACTCGTTGTTGCCTCCCTGTCAGGTATTCTCTGATCCATTGCAGTGCCTTTCCTGTTATGTGTGCCTGATCTTCTAGCTTTTTCAGTAACCTCTTGTGAGGAACTGTGTCGAAGGCCTTTTTGCAGTCCAAAAAAATGCAGTCGATCCATCCCTCTCTCTCTTGTCTTACTTCTGTCACCTTGTCATAAAACTCTAGTAGGTTTGTGACACAGGATTTTCCTTCCCTGAAACCATGCTGGTTGTCAATTATACACTTG